>NW_025777465.1:0-45648 GCF_021130785.1 Homalodisca vitripennis | reverse complement strand
TTCCATTTCAAATACACAACAAAGAAATATTTATAGATTCTTATATTTAATAACACAATATATAAATTAAATATTTATAGACACTTACACACACGCACTCCTCTCTCTCTCTCTCTCTCTCCACCTGATAGCACATGTAAAAATATGACATCAGTCTGTTTGGACAGTTTTATTTGCCACTTAATGCCAACGTATTCCCTAACGTGCAGTCCAAATCCTATCGCGGTAGACTGACCTTCATCTATTTCATTGTTCTTTGTATAGAGATAAGATTTCATGTCATATGTCAAGTCTATAGATAAATTTGTTTTAGAAATATCGTGTAGTCAGAGATAAGTTCATTATTAAACATTATCCAACCTCCACTTTACGAATTATAAGAAATTTTTTTACTTAAGAACCTCTCAATATGACACCTTAAGCCAAAGGCAATGCAGTGATTCTTGCTGAGTTGTATTTACAGAACCAACGACATACATTATTACATCAGAAGCCAATTACAATTATATGCCATCAAGTGTCAAGTAATTAGCCAATTCAAAAGAGACGAGAGCAAAGCGAGCCGAGCTTCTGGTAGTCTCAATACACTGGCTTATGAAATTGGGTGATTATCGGTAAAAATTAACTGTGCCATATAGCTCTCTATCTATATTGATGCTACTAGAGGATGACGATTATACAGCCATTATGTCTCTTTAAGCTATATTAAATTTCATTATGAAAATATAAATGGTGGATATGCCATGATGATAAATTAAACATAAATGAATAAGGATTCTGAGAAAATAATAAAAATGTACAGCAAACACTTTTAACTAAGACGATTAAAAATGTACGTGGCATTCACTACATAGACAAGTTATTACTAAACAGTATATTATCAACAAGGTATGAGTAGGTCACACTACAGACTCAGCTGAGGTCGCATGTAAAAGTTTATTGCTCATTTAATTCTGCTAGTTAGGCTACATATTGTGTTCTAATGTCACAAGATATAATTTTATATGAGTGGACTGTTTGCTTAGTAGCTTATTTACTCTGCAATTCTCTTTTTGAGATAATGACTACATTTAATACCAGTATGAAAATGTTGGATATCGCTTAGGTAAATGGAATGAGATGCACTACCATCGTTGTAACTCTATGTTCGTTGTATGAAAATGAAGCTTAATGCAAATTTGAAGTCTATAGATCAGATTCATCTCTAAATACCATGCGGATACACATACAGAAATGAAATTTTCCCAACACCTCGAGAAATTGGCTTAGAAAAAGCTCAGCCAATAAAAAGGGATACAAACGGGTAGAGAAATGGGTAGAAAATAGTTATACGTATATTTATTGCACACTTGTGTATATTGCATGCTATATACCACCTTCAACAAGACATTGCAAATCTCGTATTTTATGGGGAGGTAAGACATTTCGATGGAAAGGAGGAAGAAATTACTTCATAAGTTAGGGAGAAAGGTCCTCTATCTGAGTGAACAAAAACATGGGGCCGAAATATATTAAAAATTAAGTTTTTATTTTATCATTTTAGAAGAGTTTAAATCGAGGCAGAGAAAGTAGAATACTCATTGTCTATATAGAAGATGTACGATTACGAGAGCTGAAACGGGCGTAACCTTTGAAGTCGATATCGAGCGTTCTATAGGTAAAATTGGTTTGAAAAGATCCGGTGCTTGACCCATAACAGATAGGACTACAGATTTCGTCTCATTTGGATAAAACACTGCCGTAACGCATCCATATATCATCCCATCCAAGGTAATTAAATCTCAGAAAACCCAACTAGTTTTAATTTCGCTATAAGTACATAATGAATGACCTGGTCAAATGTCTAATAAGCAGTCTCGAAAGATTAATATAGACATAACCATTTTGTCATTGCTTCTAGGAATCTACCTACTTATATGATTTTCTGCTATTTAGAACTTTACGTATATTTACAATTTCATACAATGTGCATTCTCTAAATGTAAATAATGGATATTGCATAAAAATGGATCCAAATAATCAGGTCAGAGATACTGGGAGTTCAATGAACTTAATGAAGCATCTCTTTTTCAGATAAATACACACAACATACAGAGTGCAACTCAATATAAAAAAGTGGAACGAGCGCTTAATGGCATAATGAATGCCAATCAAGCGTTACAACAAATGGGTGTCGTTCTATTGCTTTGGTTATTATGCTCTGTTGATGACGTCATAAAGTGAGATCGTCGGTTTATGTACCTAATTAATAGAGTAAAAGGACAATGACGCGGCCTTGTTTATTACTGCTGCAATGGTTACAGTATGTCGCACTAGGACTAGAGTAAGTATGAATACTTATTGTTTATGAAATGTTCTCGATCATGTCTTTTTTTAGTTTCTATAAAATATCAATAATATAATAAAATAAAATAAGTTTTTTACAATTTTACTATTTACTTTTAAAAAGAATCCAATTGGCAAACCGTTAGCGTTTTATTTTTACATTTGTTTCATGAATATCTTCACAAACTAAGATTTTACATTTGATATGCCAAAATATCTAGCCTAAATACCACAATAGTTACAATTTAATCTTTTCGTGACTTCGTTTATATCCTTTTATTATGTAAACACAGGTATGAAATCCAACGAAATGAGGAAAATGTGACTATGTAAAGCGCCTGGGCATTTACAGAAATATAAACTTAAGAATATCGGTATTGGTTTTAAAAAGTGTAATGTATGCGGGTCGACACTGTACTCTCTATGGGTCGGGAAGAATAATTAAACTACACATTTAGAGTAACATTGCTCTAGGACCGCTCGTAAAGGAACGGACGGGACGCGGAGGTTACATGACGGTGTCTGGTGGTGGACTCCGGGTGGACTGCTGGCTGGCCAGCTTGGACCGTTGGTTGTAGGGTAGTGGCGTGATGTGACGTCACAGGAGAGCAGCCTATGAGCATTCTTTATTCCTTTTAGACCACATCGTATGTTTACATCGCCTGACAATACATACTGCCAACATCACTGGTGCAGACATTAAATATCACTATGGATACCTACCAACTTAGTACTTCTCACACTAAATACACTACAATCCTCCCCCTTAAATACATAAGTCCCCTACAATTTTAGAAATTTATCAATTTACAATTTGTTTTACAATTCTCCAATTTTAAATCAATTACAATGAATAAGAAAATTGACATTATACTCTTTTATTTTTGTAAGTATAGATTATAGAGAACAAAATACAAACTCAATATAATCATTTAACACAAATCACAAACACTTCAATCAAAACCAATAAATCAGAATATAGCAATTAATAACACATTGAATGAACACAATTAACAAATCGATAATAATAATGCTTAAACAATATTAATTATATACAAGTCACAATTGGGTTTGTATTTACAAGTCCATTTTGACTAAAGGTTTACGATCCCTTAGTGGGTATCGTCTAACAGGTGTCATTTGTTTGGGTGAAACGCTGGAACTGTTATTATTTACATTTGTACGTGGGCTGGGGCTTTGCCCCTGAGCGTTTCTGTTATTGTTATGTTTTTGCGGAGAGGGGGGCAAGGTCGTTGCTAAAAGTACTGGCGACCTTGCACTCGCTCTGTCCCGCGACTGTATATCGATCGTTTCCTGCGTGTGCTCTGTTGCCACGCTTGCGTCTGGGAGTCTAGGCATTGTTGTCAACTCAGACATTTCCGGACTACACTGTAAACCTACCAACTGGTCGATATGTCGTTTCCACCTCATGCCCGTATTCAGTTCAACTAAATACGTGACTGGTCCTAATCGTGAAACTACCACACCTGGTATCCACTTATTTCTACCTCTGTAATCTCTGGCTATGATTGGTTGTCCAATAGCTAACTGTCTAGTTTTATTACCCCTATAGTACAATCGTTGTTTTTTCTTGATTATCTGACATTATTGCTTTAACATTTGGGCGAATTAAATCTAACCTAGACTTTAGCGATCTGCCCAACATTAATTGAGCTGGCGATAGATTGGTAGTAGAATGCACTGTATTTCTATAAGTGAACAGGAAGTTACTCAAAGCTAATTCTAAATCCTTGGAATTATGAAGAGCTGTTTTCAATTTATTTTTAATAGTTCTGACTGACCGTTCTGCCAAACCATTGGTTTCTGGGTGGTATGGTGGTGAAAACGTGTGTTTGATACCATTTGACATCAAAAATTCTTTAAACTCTTGACTGGTAAAAGGTGGTCCGTTGTCGGACACTATGTGGTCTACAATACCATACCTACTAAATAATTCCCTTAATTTCACAATCGTGTGAACAGCTGCCGTTGAAGCAACGGGCAACACCTCTGGCCACTTAGAGTACGCATCTTTTACCACCAAAAATAACTTGGACTGAAAAGGTCCAAAAAAATCAATATGAATTCGAGACCAAACTCGTTTCCGGAACATTCCAATGATGCAGGAAAGCCTTGGGCGGTTTTGCTCGTTCCTCCAAACAGGCTGCACAGCTGTTAGCTAGTTGTTCTATGTCCCGGTCGATATTAGGCCACCATACATATGCACGGGCTAATGCCTTCATGCGAACAATACCTATGTGTGAAGTATGCAATTCGTTCAGAATGTTTATTCTGAACCTTTTAGGTTATTACCACCCTGTACCCCCACATTAGGATTCCTTGCTCCAAGGTTAATTCCGACTGTCTAATTTCAAATGGCTTTAGATCTGGTTCAGTTACAATAGGCCAAACCTAATTCTACATAGGATATTACCTTTTTGATTTCACTATCTACCATTGATTCTCTTTTTATGTCTACATAGCTTAATGGTATGTCATTTTCAGCTAAACACTGCAAATAGGTACCTATGACATTAATATTAAGGTCATCATCCGAGATTTCATCTTTAATCTCACTATTTACAGGTAATCTAGATAAACCATCGGCATTGCCATGGTTTTGGGACTTAACATACACAATCTCATATTGGAAACCACTTAAAAACAAAGCGTATCGTTGTAACCTACTGGCTGCGGAAAGCAGGTAACCCTTTCTTTGGTCCAAAAATAGCCACTAAAGGCTTATGATCAGTCTTTAACAAAAACTGTGTACCATATAAATATTGACTAAATTTCTTAACACCAAATACAATGCTTAATGCTTCCTTATCTATTTGTGAATAGTTTTTTCTCAGCGCTATTTAACACTCTACTTGCGAATGATATAGGTCTTTCTGTACCGTCGTATTGAATCTGACTCAAAACTGATGCAATGCCATATGGACTAGCATCACTGGCTACCACTAGTGGTAATGCAGGATCATAATGCGCTAAAACTTCAGCAGAGATTAACTTTTGCTTAATCTCTTGTAGTGCCTTCTTACATGCTAAATTAAATACAAAATCGGTATCCTTTCTTAACAACTGATACATTGGGGTTAAAATAGTGGATATCCTAGGAATGAAACGTGAATAGTAATTAACAAGACCAAGGAAGGCTTTAAGCTGTGTCACATTTTGAGGTTCAGGTGCCTTGACAATTGCTTCAACCTTACTAGGTGCGGTATGCAACCCTTGTTTACTGATAACAAAACCTAAATATTCTAAACTGTCACAGAAAAATTTACATTTGTTCTTGCTCACTGTGAACCCATTGTCTTCAAGTCTTTGACACACTAGTCTAAGTCTATGCATGTGTTTCCTCATTGTTTTTACCTGTTACTAGAATGTCATCTAAAAATACAGTTACCCCCGGGATACCTTGTAATGTTCGTTCTATTATTCTCTGGAATATTCCCGGTGCTGAAACTGATACCAAAACATAGGCGATTGTAAGCATACAATCCTTTGTGTGTGCTAATTGTACAATACGTTTGACTATCTACATCTAATTTAAGCTGCTGATAAGCTGAAGATAAATCTATTTTAGAGAATTTTTCTCCGTTTTGTAGGCTGGCAAAAAATTTCTTCAATTTTCGGTAACGGGTGTCGGTCTACCTCCAAGAAAGGATTTACAGTTTATTTTATAATCCCCACAAATTCTTATTTTCCCATTAGCCTTAATAATTGGTACAATGGGAGTCCCCCATTCACTGGTATCTACTGGTGAAATAACGTTCTCTTGTTCTAGTCTAGTCAGCTCGGCTTCTACTTTTTCTTTAAGTGTAAAAGGTAACGTCCTAGGTTTAAAGTATTTTGGTACTACATTTTTCTTTTAACTTTAATTTAACTGGTGCACCCTTGAAACATCCCAACTTATCCGTAAATACATTTGGAAACTCATTGTACAGTAATTCTACTTGTTTGTTGTTGTTGACAACAGACGGATTGACAGATGTTTGTTTGTTTACCTCTACAGGTGTGTTGTGGCTTCCACTGACAGGCGTTGCATGCGTCTGCCGCGCTGCCGCCTGCAGTTGGCACAACCCCCACCATGCTCGTGCGATCGGCTGACTGTACATTGTTTACATTACTAGGCACTCTAACTGTTAAATCTAATGCTTGCATCCAATCACGCCCTAACAAGGGATTAGCCCCATTAGCTACGATGTATAAAGCTAATTGTTTCTCTTTACCTTTATGTTGTACATTGACCATAACCTTACCTAAAGGCCTGATCTTTTCATGTGTATATGAACTTAATACTAAGCTAGTTGGATACATGTTTATATTTCCTAACTTAGTCTTACAATCTTTTTCTGACATAACTGAAACACAAGCTCCACTATCGACTTCAAATACAATTTCCTTACTTTCCACTAATAACTGTACCGTTATTGGCTCAATTTTATTAATCTTAGTTTCTATTTCTTTAACCGTAAATAGATTGGAAATGTCATACACATCGTCATTGTCTTTATGTTTCCAGTGATTATCTGAACCGGACTCTGCTGATTCTTTACTTTCCTCTACATAGTGCTGCCTACCTTTATAAACATATTGCTTTTTATTGCTGTAAAACTGTTTCCCTTTAGCTGAAAGCTCCTTAGACCTATTTGTAAAAACATTTGGTTTGTTCTCATTAGGTTTGTTAACATAATTTTTCGATCTACAAACTCTTTCAAGGTGTCCCTTCTTTTTACAATGATTACACGTGTACTCACGAAACCGACATTGCGATGCTGTGTGTGATCCTCGCTTGCCGCAACAATAGCAGGTGATGTCTCCCAGCGCCTTCCCGCCGTCCGATGACCGTCTCGCTGCGATGCTCGCCGCCTGTGTCCTTTTCGGTATCGACCCGCTGCTCTGCATCCGGTGAATACGTCCTCCTGCAGTTGTCATCTGGGCCGCCCCCTTCTCAGCAAATTCCATTGCAGTAGCTAGTTGCACGGCTTTTTCATAAGTGAGGTTCTCCTCCCCGAGAAGTCTTTTCTGTATCTGTTGGTCTCGCAGACCCGCGACTAATCTGTCCCTTAAGTAGTCTGGCAATTTATCACCAAATTCACAATACTTAGATAACTGTTTTAAATGCACAATATAATCGCTAACCGTTTCATGATCCAATTGATTCCGCCTACTAAATTTAAATCTTTCCGTGATAAAAGAAGGCTTGGGATGCAGATGATTCGCTATAGTGTCCACAATTTCCTTGTACGACTTGTCAGACGGTTTGTCTGGTGTAATTAAGTCTTTCAGTAACGTATAGGTCCTTACACCCATAACTGTCAACAAAGTGCTTAGTTTCTTTGAATTATCGATATCATTACAATCAATAAAAAACTCAAATCTCTCTATATAAGACTGCCACGATTCTTCCGCACTATCAAAATAACCCATAGACCCGATAGTTGCCATTTTGTTTTCTTGTACACTCCGTAATAACTGTTTAAAATGTCCCCGGTAAAAATAATCGTCTAACGGCATTAATTGCAACGATTAAAATCAGCTTGTGCGCTGCTTACACCAAGAATAGTTTATATCGATCGGCGTACCTTACTACTCCCGACCGTTGGAATGTCCGGAATGTCCTTGCACATTCGCGGTTATTTGCACGTGTTCATTACGCTTGTTGCCCTTCCGCACTAAATCACTGTAATTCACTGTTGCAGTTGTTTTCCTCGTCGCCACTGTAAGCGACGTTCCACTGTTTGCAGTTGTTTTCCTCGTCGCCACTGTAAGCGACGTTCCACTGTTGCAGTTGTTTTCCTCGTCGCCACTGTAATGTATGCGGGTCGACACTGTACTCTCTATGGGTCGGGAAGAATAATTAAACTACACATTTAGAGTAACATTGCTCTAGGACCGCTCGTAAAGGAACGGACGGGACGCGGAGGTTACATGACGGTGTCTGGTGGTGGACTCCGGGTGGACTGCTGGCTGGCCAGCTTGGACCGTTGGTTGTAGGGTAGTGGCGTGATGTGACGTCACAGGAGAGCAGCCTATGAGCATTCTTTATTCTTTTAGACCACATCGTATGTTACATCGCCTGACAATACATACTGCCAACATCACTGGTGCAGACATTAAATATCACTATGGATACCTACCACCTTAGTACTTCTCACACTAAATACACTACAAAAAGTTATGTATTTTTTTAAATAAAGTTTTTTGACTAGTTAATTTAATGGCTGTAAAATATACTTTGGCATTTTTCTCTTACTATACATGTGATACAAATTAAATAATTAAAAATCGTCCAAACCGATATAAACCTCTGAAGAGGGACATAAATGAATGTAGGAGAAACTAACATTTATTTAGAGATCCGATATACACTCTAAATGAGAAGCAGGAATTAAAATCGAAGTCCATCTCAACTACTTTTTAGAAAGTAATAAAGTGTTTCATACACGTCGAGATTTGGAAATTTGCACCTCACAGATATGCCAAAAGTGTATATCGGTTTTTTTTCGAGGATTATATAGATTTATCCTAAATTTGTACTAGCTTCTTAATAGTACATAACGTTTGTAATTTTTTAAATGTTTACTCGCTTCATGCACAACACCATCATTAATGATTATTCCTCTGTAAACAGGGCACATTATCTAAAGGATTATTCTGTAGTGTTCTCTTCTGCTTGCAGGAATCTTATGAAACTCCTCAATTACATTTGTCGGGAGAATCAATAGAGGCGGCCATGTTTATGCGACTACAGTTCAGTGCAAACTGACTACTTGGACCCAGGAGTGACAAGTGTTGTGGGGGGGGAGATGCTCGATAGACTACGGCACTAATCTGACCTGCGACTTGTGTGCCTGTGAAATTGGGCTCTTACTATATTGACATACTAATTATATTGCATGTACAGAATTGGTTAAATCAACTGGAAAACAGTTGTCAATGTAATAGGTCTCCTTCCGGCAAACAGTTTGTCCTCGATACATTAATAGTAAATTTAAAAAAAATTGAATTGATTTTTAAATCAATATTTATGATTATAGTATTTACATTTATGTTTATACAGGATAGAGTTGGGAATTACTTATTATTTTACAGTAAAATACGCTCTTCCATTTATTTATTGTTATAATGAGAAAATGTTTTGTTGAAATTATTTTTTAATTTTGTATAATTTATTGCTACGTGTAGATAACATTTTCAATTTCCAAAATGGAGATTCAACATTTTTATTATTATTTTATTTACTTTTTAATATTGTCCAATGTTACATTAACCATGCCATGATAGTATATCTGGCTTCACTGAGATTGCAAACAAAATTTACAATCTCATTACATTATATCATGTGATTATGTATCGGGTTTAAATGTCATATGATTATACCTTTTCTCAAAAAATGTATTTATTTTATGTTTTTTTTTGCTGCTATCTTGGTTGCCTATAAGATCAATGTAATAATGTCAAAACGTGATATGGACCATCATCGAATTATGTGTTACCGATATTAAAATGAAGCTTGCTAATCTCTAGTCTGCAGTTCCATTTTTTCTAGATATCTAGTGTTAAAAAAAGATAGAAACACTTCTTTATTGAGGCGAAATAAAGAAGGGTTAAACACCCAGATAAGAAGTTAGATTAAGAGACATTCATGTAGTCATACAGGCAGACAAGATTGAAAAATTTCCAGCTCGTAACGCTTAGTTTTTTAGTTACCTTCGTTAACGATCAGCCAATTATAATTTTTTGAGCTATATTTAACGACTCGTAAATATGATACACGTATACTTAGTTTAATTATATGAATATAAACTATAATCCTAAGCTCGTTAAAAGGGAAATATAAGACATCTCTCTTATCTGAATGTATGGTACTTTAGTAATCCATCTTGTATTAGTTATAAACTAAAGAGCTTTCATCAGCAGACACAATATCAGTGTTATTGTCGTGGCATGAAAGTAATCCCCTTGTCCTGATACAGACACGAAAGTTTTATGGACATCTCTGCTAATAAACTCCAACGACATTCTGTGACAACAAGAAGTCTCGCGGGATTCATGTTTTATATTCAATTATTTTTCAAGGTTGTATATAAATGTTTGCATACGTATTTTAGTATTCAAAAGTTAATTCTATGAAGTAGTAAATTTTTATAATAAGGAATTAAACTTAAAACTATAATTTTGATATATTAATAAACATAATACCATATAATAATATTGCAAAATATAAAAATAACAGCCTAGAATTACCAAAACTGCAGCTGGGTAACAAAAATAAATTCTGTACTTTTGTATATGTATATTCTCTTGCAGCATTTTGGGGAAATAGTTTTTAGGCATTTACAGTGCCCTGATCCTACATTATATTATTACTGAGGGTTTTGAGAAGCCTCTCCCACCACTTCCTGATAAACGGAATTAGATTTCGGTGTGTCTATATACACAGTATGTGTTTAGCAAGTAAAACAACAGGGTTGCAATTTTAGTTATACTCTGCTTCTTCTCTTCATTAAATATGTTATTAATTATGCTAACTTAAGAGGCAATCTTGATTTTTGCAAGTGACTCTGGTTAAATTTTTCTTACGATTAATCATGCTGGAATGAGAAAAAACACAGGATACAGAAATGAGTAAACAGCGTAAATGGTGAACATTTATCACGCGAAATTTTACAGTAATATTTCAGCACATTGTGATTTGGTTTATCTGTTGGATTTCTTAATCAACCAAATTGTATATAATGTGAACGTTTTGGTTAATATTTAATTTTATTGTCATACTAACTGCATATACAGGGCTTTTGTATAGTGTTGGTTTAATTAGTATTAATAATGTAAATAGAATTGAAAGTGTATGTATTACATTTGGATACATAAGGTACAGAAATTTTAAAATTTCTAATAACTCACCTTCTGTCTCTTAAATATAAATTTTTCAATGATTTAGACTAACTTAGAATCTAGAACTTCGAATATAACTCAGAAGTAGATAACAGTGAGATAACATGCAGTGTACTAATTTACATAATACGTAAGAGGTTTTCACGAATGTATGAATTTTCCTAGGATACTGTTTTTAAAACATCGGAATATCTTCTTCTTGAATATCAGTACCCACGAACATCAAGATAGCAAAGTCAAAAGAGCTAGTTGGTACATCTAATTGATTGTTGGAGCGGACGACGCTCCTTTATTGTTAAATGTTTTAAAGCCTATAAAGTATCGCTTTCTATTTCCATTTTGGCTGGAGGAGGCTGGAAAAGACCTGCTATGTGTAAAATTTTCCATAGCTGAAATATTTTCCGTTATTTATTTTCAGGGAATCTCGACATAAGATGGTCCCTACCCATAACCTTACACATCCCGAAAAATCCGGTCACATTGGAATCAGTCCAAAGGCCCTTTAGGACTAATTACTGTAAGGAATTTCTTCATCTTCTTGTCCTAAGTAAAAAAAAAAACAACCATCTGTCACAACTTAGTGGTTACTGATGTTAAAAATTGGTTTTTCCTACATATGGGTAAAAAATGTAGTATATATGCAAGCATAATGTAGTTCTACGAGCTAAGTTTGAATAAAATGTTATATTTTAGTGGGAATTTGAAATATTAAAAAAATGCTAGTTCCAATAACTAAAATATAATGTTCGATGCTCTCAAGTACTCAAATCTTTATTATGTGTAAATAAATAATAAAACCCTCAAACGGTGTTGCAAATTTGATAGAGCAGACTCAAGCCTGTTTTATCAGTATTCATACGTTTTTGCCAAAAATTTATAATTTAAAATAGTCTAAAAAGTTTTTAGAGCGAGAACGTGTTATAATTTAGATGGGTCTCTATGCTGGGATCCTGTCTGCCTGGCTGTTGCCATGGTTCATCTTTAGTCAGTCAATTGTGAAGAATTGTTAAAACCCTTTAAGTGATAGTGAGTGAATTATTTCCCACCATGTTTTGCTTAGGATTATTTTTTACAGCTCAAAAAATCACTGGGATAATAATTTCCCACTTTGGAATCCTTCAATGAATAAACATATCTCTATGGAGAAGTAGGTTTCTTTCAGCTGACAAAAAATTAGTAAAGCCAGTCAGCTGTTTAATTATGTTTTAAAAGACTGTGTTTAAAAGTACCACTGGCACTCTGGGACAACTAACTTACAGATTCTTCTTGGATCTTTGTTTTTTATATCAAGATAATAGATGACTGATGTAACATTGCAGATTTTGAAGGTTATTAAACATATCTATGATTAATTAGGGTTATTTTAATGATATAATGTATACATTTCCTCATGTATTATGATTTGAGTGAAAACTATTGTGTCTTGCAACACTAGGCTAGATTTGCAGGTTATGTTTTTGGCTGGAGTTTGTAATATTTTCTTACACACTTGGAAGGGTTAGATAACACAGTATTATACATCAATCTATTCAGCAAATTATAGTTTTCAAAAGGGCATTACCACTTTAGTCCAAGCACATTTGGGAAAGTTAATATTTAGCTGTCACTGTAAGCCTGCATACTTAGACAGGAATGTTTTACGAGGTTGAGGCCTATATCATTTTATGCCTAGCATTTTGTTACAGTACATAGGAGGCGTTGATCGCTTTGACCAGCATATGTCAAACGACTCAATAGTTCAGAAATCAAGAAAGTGGTGGATGAAGCTTTTTTATTATTTTATTGATTCAGCTGTAGTCAATAGCTATATCATGTACTCACATGATTGTAAAACAAAAAAGAACAAATCAATCACACGCCTAAACTATAGATCTGCTCTTGTAAATGGCCTCATTGGAAGTTTTTCTTCAAGACTTCGGAAAGGATTTTCTCCAGGAAGAGGATGGGGGAGAAAGAGGAATAGTACAAAAGGACGAGCCACTGTTCAAAATGCTGTTCGGCACTCAAATGTAGGTGCACATCTACCCCGAAAAATTGAGAAGTATAGGAGGTGCGCACATTGTTCTACAAAGGCCAAGGAGAAGAGGAGCAATATGGTCTGCCCAACTTGTAACGTTGCTCTCTGCAAGGATTGTTTCACTACATTCCACCAAAACTAGATGAAAAAGCCTACAAAACGAGCGCCACAATACTTTATTGTGTTTCAAAGTGTTGTTTATCTTTAGTAATAATGTTTTTAATAATATTATAATTATTATTTGCTGTTATTATTAAAATATTATGCATATGACTAAATTTTTTCATTCTATTCCTCTAATATCCAAAAAGTGGGAAATATATATCTCAGTAAATCATACACCACACATGGATAAATGCAGGTTGCTTATGTTTCTTTGGGATATTAATTTCCCACCCAAAAAAAAACAAAAAAACAAATAAAATTTTTTTGAAATTATTTTTTAAGTCATATTTGGCAACATTAGAACCATCCTATAAAGAAATTGGCTCATTTTTCAAAGTGCCAGACTACTGCCACTTAAATGGAAATATAGCTGTAAATTGTCATAAACAAACCAAAAAACACAAATTCATTGAAAATATTTATTGAAACCATTTTTGAAAGCTGGTATCATACTAAAATATTCTACACAATAGTTATTCCATCTACAATAATCATGTTTTTTTTTTATTTTTTTACATCGCCTAATAAATTGTAAATATTTAGCAAGTGATAATAATTTTACTAAACGCTCACACTGTGGGTTGCTTCAAGTTTACACTAAAACGTAGTAATTTTCGTGAAAGTACTTATAATTTAGTATGATGAAGTTATATTGTAATTTAGAATTTGATGTGTAATAGTTTTTGGTACGTGTTAATTGTGTGTTCATAGATAAAAGGTTCACAAACTTAGCAAAGTTGGTAGGGGCTCTTATTCGATGTTTGGTGTGTGTGAAGAAGCATCTCAAGATAGAAAGAATTATATTTAAAATGCCTTCTTAAAGAAATACATAGGGTTTGAATATAGTTTTATTGTTGGGTCTCATTTATTTATATTATTGTTTTGTTTTGCTTGCTTTTTTTACTAAATTAGCCCCATAATTCATAGCCATACCATAGCCTCGATTTAAATAATGCAATACCCAGTTTAAGAATATTTATGGATAAAATATAGAAAAGGCACCTCAGGCCAAAAGTAGTGGAATTCAGCTGCTCAGTAAGTATTTATACTAAAGTTCAATTTCGAATAGGAATCCATATTAACTATAAGAAATAAAATAAAATATAATCAATTAGATCGGTATTAAATCAAAATTATACACCACTATAAATGTATAAAATATATTAAGATATTCAGTTATAATTATTTTAACAGCTAGCCTAAAAATTCTGGATAACATTTATAATTTATGAAAGAGCCGATTTATTGCTCGAGTTTAAATAAAGGGATGAGACCAAATACTCGTACACCAACTTGCCACTTAAAGCGGTAAAGTGTATTGCACTTGACCACTGACCAGAACCTCTCTCACCTCTCATCTGTAAACTATCCAGTGAGATATCACGCCATAGTGGACTTGTTTTGTGCTCTTTACAACTTTGCTTTTCAAGTTATACTATTTCTGATAAAATTGTGAATTAAAGCTGTAGCCGATGTGATTTAATTTTTTGTTTTCTTTACTAATTGTTAAAATTTTAAATGAATTCTATGATTTTTTTATTAACAACAAACAACCATATTCTATGCACATTATTACAAAATTGCTTATATATGCAGTGTATTGAAAATTTGCAAGTTATTCAATAAAATCCTCAATGAATTTAATTCATCTAAGACAGTCAAATTTATGTAAACATTTAAGGATATAAAATATACTAGAACAGAATTATAGTGGCTTTAAATGTTGAACAACGTTATCAGTCATTATTTTTAAATGTTATTCATAAAAGTTTTCTTTTATGGATAGTTCATAAGTTTTATATAGTTGAAGTTGCTTTTTTAGAAATTATAATAGGGCTATTTTTTATATTAAAATAATGTCGAAGATATAGTTTATGGGTGTTTTTGTACGTGTGCATTTTTCGGTTTCATAAGATTTGATCCTGTACAAATTAATTAATCCCAGCAAACACGCAAAGCCCATAGCGTGACAATGTAGAAAGGGGAAGGGTTTTGTGTTATTCCGAAGGATTAGTGAGATACTGGATATCACCAAGATAATTCCAAAATCTATAAAGGTCTTGATCGCGATACAACACAGGTATTGCATGGATGAAGAGTATTAAATGTGGATTAACGTCAATTAATTGATATGCCAAAAATAAATCTTGGAATCCAACACGTAAACTAGAGTGTGAAAAGAAGGTCTAAGTTTTTCTGCCAATCGGACAGAAGTGGGCGAAGCCTCAGAGCCCAAAACAGCTAGAACTTCTGTTTTCGCTAATCAAAAACCATTTTCTATATAATTTCACATCACTTATTTTAACAAGAAAAACTAACCGATGATAACTCTTGGAGCGCCCTTTATGATACCCTCGTCTCAGAGAATAATAATAAAAATTCTCATGAGCTTCTCCATGGCCAAAAAGGTGGATTCCGAGGATCAAGACTCTTTCTTCTCAATCCAGAGGGCCATACAAAATTACCACGAAAATATCTGGCGCTGTAAAATTCAAATATTTCAATCGGTTACGAAACTTCCGTTCCATGGAATAGAGCAAAGATAAAATACTGAAGGCATGAAGTTATAGTCCTTGAGCAGATTTCTATATTATTGCCATATAAGACGTATGGTATGGTATGTTGAATTTGAAAAAAATTATAAACTAAGTATTTGCACCATTTAGTTAATTTAGAGTTACTATTAAACTCCAGAATATTACGTGGATATAAACCTATTGGTCGCTGGAGCAAAAAAATAGTGTCCTATAAATTTGTTTTTTATGCACTACATAGCTTTCGTAATAGGTGGATCTAATATTTATAGTACGAAACTGTGCTTTAACCATACGTTACCAGCCTACGTAAGTAATTCACTAACAGTCTACAAACACACACACACACACACACACACACACACACACACACACACACACACACACACACAAATTAATAATGTTATTCAATAGGATTCCTTACAATCAATTTTTTAGTTTCTGTCCGTAACGAGTAATATATATTTTATTTTCTATCTAATAAATCAGAAATCCCAAAAGATCAGATCTAATCAGCCTTTGATGCTTTATAGGTCAAGAGTACCTACTTTATTAGAGGTTTACGTGCAATGAGATTGGAAGCAAGTAGTTACCGAATAGCTAGATTGCTGTAACTATCCTTGTACAGTTAATCTGAGATTGCTTCAAATATTCTGAACAATTTAGTGTATGGATGGAATTTATTTTCCTGGTTTTATTCGTCAATGGTACTTACCACAGTGCATATGAGTTAAATAAACATACGTTATAGACAAAAAAAGGACTGAAAATACAATTAACCTATTATAAACATTCAATAATTTTACACTTTAAACATCTTAAGAACGTTACTAATCCAGGAAAACGATTTTTTGAATAATTTCAATTATTTATTATACTGATCTAATACTATGCAGTGTTTGGTTGAAAACAGGTTAAAGGTGTGGGGTAATACTGTTCATACAACTTTGATACAGCTGCTACAGGAGGAACACCATAAAACATAAATGTTTAGGTAATATGTACATGGTTTTTGAAATTTTTCTTCCTAACCACACATATCATACAAAAACACAAACTTTAAGTTATATAATTGTAAACATCCTATAAAACATGCAAATATATAAAAAGTTTGCGTGCAGAACACAATATTTGGATACGTAACTGGCCTAAAACGAGATTTATTGCCTTCTTTTATTGCAAAATATGGGACTAGTAATTAGTTTTAAAGACAATAGGTCTTCAATTTAACAATATTCAAAAAATTTTATTTAAGTTTGCCTATTATTACCATGAACATTAGTTATAGTTATACGACATAGTATATCTGGGTCAGTGTTAAGCAAGTATCCTGAACAAAAATGATCAAAGTTATTAATTGTCTTCACAGAAAAGATAGTTTAGAGATCTTAAATTTTCAAGATGCACTTCCATAAAAGGCAGGCAAACAGTCGATTATAAATATACCGGGTGCTTCAAAAAAAATGTATACGCACTTTAAACTATCGTAGTTTTCCCGCTCTACAAGGCTAATGTTATATTTCTTCGCCAGGTGGCAGCATAATCGTCCCTTTATGTTATATTGTTAGTTGGAATTTGTAATATCAACATGGCGGACCTACGTTTGAGTTTTGAAGAACGTAAGCAGGTTATTAAGTGCTACTGGAAGTTTGAGAATGTAAATTAAGTTCAAAGACAGTGGAGAAAGTATTATGATACAGAACCACCTTCAAGATTAACAATTACACGCATACGAGACAAATTCGAAGTTCATGGTACAGTGTGTGATGTGCATAAAGGTCATTCAGGTCGACCTCGAACAGCTACAAGTGATGAGTCTTCAACGGCAGTCTTGGAACTGTTTCAACGCTGTCCTAACAAATCTTTAAGGTAAGGGGCACGTGAAAGTGATGTAAGTGCTAGCAGCGTGCTACGCATTCTCAAGAGAGGCAAGTATCGTGTTTACATTCCAAGGGTGGTGGAACAGCTAAGTGACGATGATCCAGATCGAAGGTTGCAATTTTGTGAATGGGTTCAGGAGATGGTGATACGTGAACCGGAGTTTATGGGTAGCATCATTTGGTCGGATGAAGCCCAATTCAAACTTAATGGAACTGTCAATAGGCACAATTGTGTTTACTGGGCTGAAGACAATCCTCACATTACAATTGAAAAGCTGTAAATTTGCCTGGTGTAAATGTGTGGTGCGGTTTGTCTTCAAGGGGACTCATTGGACCTTTTCGATTTGAAGGTACTGTAACTGGTATTAATTACCTAATAATGCTTGCTGATTCCATATTTCCTGCCATTCGTGCATTATACGGTAATGATAATTTTTATTTTCAAGAAGATGGTGCCCCGCCGCACTATCACAGGGACGTACGAGCTTACCTGGATCAAAATTTGCCGGGCCAGTGGATAGGACGCAGGGGGCCAATCGAGTTTCCAGCACGCTGTCTAGACCTTACACCACTGGATTTCTTCTTATGGGGCACAGTAAAAGATGAGGTGTACAAACGTAAACCACGTAACCTAGACATTCTTTGGACTGAGATTCAAGCTGTGTGTAGAGAAATCTCATTGGACGTTTTAATACGATGTACAGAACCAGTGGTGACTCGTACTCGGAATTGTGTTGATGCTGCAGGTCACCAATTTGAACAGTATTAACATTTGTTATTTAAGTTTCATTTACATTGGACTTTAAGGTTTCTAATTTCAAGTTCAAAGTGTGTATACATTTTTTTGAAGCACCAATTATATTTTAATGGTTATTTTTAATGCGAAAATATGTACAGTTTTAATTGCTAGACCTAGGACATATGTAATGTGGGAAATATGATCCTTTTTTATTAATTATTCTTTCGATAGCCTTCCACTTAAATCTCTACCAAAACTACAAGGCTGACGATCAATATGTTTCTGAAGAAAACATGCTCTGCGGAACAAACGAGTGTGCTAAAATATTGAAAATAGGCTCCCATCGCCTAGCCCTACTGAGTCTTCTTGATAAGAGTTACTCATGTCCTTTTACTCCTGATAAGAGCCAAATTATCAAATCCCAAATGTGGACCATCTTGGAATGTTTTACATTGTATCCAGCAGAATGCGCTACGATCACAGTTTCAAATGTTTTCTATTTTAATTCCAGGTTTTCCCGACATTTTGTGCTGCTATCAAATTTGTGTGTTGTTTTGTAACATTCTGTAATTATTGTGTGAGTGCTAATTGTTATAATACATTAATAGAGATTGAAGATGTTTAAAGTGCATAAAAAACTATACTTATTTATTAAAGTTATTGAACTCATTTTGCACATTGAAGTGAGTATATTGGTCGCATACCTCAAATAACCTAAGTAGCATACAAATCAAAAGGTTGTGTTTCTATGTGTGAATATTGTTAACAGTTTAGATAATCAAGTTTTAAACTAATTGGATTTAAAATAATTTGTTGTAATTTACATTTTTTAATCTGCAGTCAGAATTGGTCACATAAGTTCAAATTAAGTAGCATACAAATCACATGTGTGAATAACTACTTATTGTTAATAGTGTAGGAATTGGTTTTAAATTAAATTCTGTTGGCCAGTTCCGACATTATACTGTAATTTTAAATTACAAATTTTATAACAAGTATATTTTTTTAATTTACAACTTAATTTATCGTAATGCTATTGAATGTACAATATTTTTTGTTAATCCTTCAGGAGTGTACATAAACAAATAAGGTGGTTTTCCAATAGGGCTGAAGTATAATAAGTGGCCTCCATCACAATCGAATTATTGATATTTCTGAATAGCCTATCCAAACTACTATCCAAATTGGATTATAGTTATTTAAAGGCTGAAGTATAATAAGCAGCCACCATCACAATAGAATTATTGATATTTCTGAATAGCCTATCCAAACTACTGAATTTCATTATAGTTATTTATTCGGTTAAATTTAATTAAATTTTTAATTATAAATTGTTGATGTTGGAGTGTTTTATATTGGATTCGACAGACTGTGCTACGACACGTAATACAAAGTGAACTGATACTTAACAGCTGTGAATATTTTCAGCTGAAGTTCACCAAAGAGGCAGAAACATTTGTTTACATTTAGATTACGTTATTATGAAGTGCTTGATCAGTAGTCTAATGCAGATTGCAAAGTTAAATTTTCACCAGTTGTTCTATGTAAACATTATAATATTACAACACAGCCATACGTTTAATCAATTATAGTCTTGAAAGCATAGAGTAAGCATAAACATATGTTATATTATACTTTTTTATTATTTCATTGAATATTTTGAGATACTAATAGCAATTGTTTGTTGTAAAGTGTGAATATAACACCACTTCTTATTTCAATATATTCTGTATTCACTTTGGAGGATAGAGATTATCCAGATATAAAATTGGAAGTTTTAGCTTTTAAGTGAAATTCTTAGTAAATTATTAAGTGTTGATCTTGGAAGAATGCGCTACGATCGCAAGTTTTTATCATCAGTCCGAAAAAATCCGAAAAATTGCAGTCCACGTAGCTCCTGAACCATTAGAGATATAGAAAAACTCTAAAATGCAAAAATGTCTTATTTTGTAGTGTAGAATATAAAAACAACATAAAATACAGGGTGTTCCATAAAATATTTTAAAGTTGGCCGCCATATTGGCAAAAATTATGAAAACTTCCAGTCCACGTAGCTCCTGAACCATTAGAGATATTGAAAAACTCTCAAAAGCAAAGATGTATTATTTTGTTGAGTAGAATCTAAAAACAACATAAAAATACAGGGTGTTCCATAAGAGATTTTAAAGTTGACCGCCATATTGGAAAATGGCGGCCATCTTCAAAAAATTTGAAAGTGTATCCCTGAGTAAAACTTAAAATTGAGCAAGTTCCAAATTTAAAGTGTAGTGCTAAGTCGTGTAATTAAAAAGTTAGCTATCGGATCACTTTAAAAACTCACCCTGTATATATATATATATATATATATATATATATATATATATATATATATATACTTCAGCCTTTAAATAACTATAGTCTAATTCGGATCATCATTTTAGTAGTTTAGATAGGCTATTCAGAAATATCAATTCGATTGAGATGGTGGCCGCTTATTATACTTCTCCCTTTAAATAACTAAAATCTAATTTGGATCGTCATTTTAGTACTTTAGATAGGCTATTCAGATATATCAATAATTCTATTGTGATGGTGGCCACTTATTGTACTTCAGACCTATAGGGAATACTTATTTAGTTTATTAGATAAATTAAATTCTGTTGGCCAGTTTCCGATACTGTACTGTAATTTTAAATAATTATAATATAATTCGGTAGTTTAGATAGATTAATCAGAAAAATCAATAATTTGATTGTGATGGTGGCCACTTATTGTACTTCAGACCTATAGGGAATACTTCTTTAGTATTTTAGATACTGTAGTATATGTTGTTATACATTTTTATCTAGAAGTTACTTAATTAAAATTACATATTGAATAAGTTACTCATATTCATTGTGTACTATTATACAGAATTTTATTTTTACAGGAAAATGCCACGTCTTAGTGGAAGAGGACGAATAGTTATTCAATCATGTGATTTATATGCTACTTAATTTTAACTTATGTGACCAAACTGTTAACAATAGTTATTCACACATAGGAAAACAACCTTTCGATTTGTATGCTACTTAGGTTATGCGACCAATATACTCACTTCGTCCAATAAATTTTCAAAATTAGTTCAATAACTTCAACGAATGACTATAGTTTTTTATGTACTTCAAACATTTTCAATCTCTATTAATGTATTATTACAATTAGCACTCACACAATAATTACACAATGTTACAAAGCAACACACATATTTGATAGCAGCACAAACTGTCAGGAAAACCTGGAATTAAAATAGAAAAACATTTGAAACTGTGATCGTAGCGCATTCTGCTGGATACAATGTAAAACATTCCAAGATGGTCCACCCAATTAGGAGGAGTTCAGCTCCATACACACGCACACAAGAAATATAAAGATAATAAAATTCGGTAGTTTAGATAGGCTAATTAGAAATATCAATAATATGATTGCGATGTTGGCCGCTTATTATAATTCAGCCTTTAAATAACTATAATCTAATTCAGTTTGTCATTTTAGTAGTTTAGATAGGCTATTCAGAAATATCTATAATTCGATTGTGATGGTGGCCACTTATTATACTTCAGCCCTATACGGAATACTTATTTAGTATTTTAGATAAATTAAATTCTGTTGGCCAGTTCCGATACTATACTGTAATTTTAATTAACTATAATTAAATTCTTATAACGTGTACAGGACAACGTCTGTCGGGTCTGCTAGTATATATATATATATATATATATATATCCATCTACATAGAAGAACTCCCTATTCTGAGGTCCTTAAGACCTCATTGTGATATTTACGACCTATTATTTAATTCAAGTGATCCTATTCTGAGATCTATGATATCCTAAATTTAGTATTTCCTATTTTGACATCCTATTTATTCAAATCATATACGGCTTAGCTTAACTATGGATTATATTGTTTTTTTCACATAAACCGATTTCTGGTGCTCGATAAAAACAGTGGAACTGAGATATTATTACAGAGTTCCAGAGTAAAATAAGGAAATTAGAATTTGACAAAAATTCATATTGTGCTGAATTCATTATTGCTTTATATGGGTGCCAAGAAACTGGTTGAAAAATTTACATTACCCAATATGTTTTACTTAAAACATATTTAAACTATCCAAGTTTAGCTGTGTACATGTCACAATCTTGGCTGCTGAAATGTTGGAGCAAGACAGGAGCAAGTATCAGAGCAGAGTTGGAATTATCACCACCAAGACAATACAATTTGTCACCTTCTGTCTCGTGCTTTCAGACTTGTCTCAGGTCTGAACTCTGACGGCAGTGCACTTAGCCTCAGTTCAAGCGTTGCGTTCTGGATCTTTATTCAAAAAACAATAATATAATTCATTCATACATTCCAATACATTGAATTTCGTTGTAATATCATTATTATTGTTAAAGCATAATCCCACTGAGTAGCCTGTGCTAGTGTGATATGTGAAAGTAATTGTCGTACTCGTTACTTGTGCTCGAGACTTTGTAGTGACAACTTCTGAACTGGAATCTAAACAGCTTTTGGGGACATGTGAACCTATTTCTTTCCCTTCCTTCTGTATTTTATTTCTCTACGTATTAATATCTCCTCCACCCAACGTAGAGGATAGATTCCAATCCTCGCAACTTTGTAATTACCCTTTGTAACATAACGATGGTTAATGTCCGAAATTCTGTCATCCTTTCAAACCTTGCGTCACCAATAAGAAAGTTTAAACAAGGAATCCTCTTATATGTCTAGATAATGAATTGCCTTAACTTGCAGAAGATGAACGAAAAAACATAGTTTAAATACGTTTCATCATTATTAGAAATATATTGTTCTTTATTTTATTACTGATCCTAAATCAATAAGAACATAGCTGTGCAT
This sequence comes from Homalodisca vitripennis, assembly GCF_021130785.1. Classification (NCBI taxonomy): domain Eukaryota; kingdom Metazoa; phylum Arthropoda; class Insecta; order Hemiptera; family Cicadellidae; genus Homalodisca; species Homalodisca vitripennis. The sequence continues at coordinate 22,200 of NW_025777465.1, read as the reverse complement.
AAATGCACATACCATTAATCAGGCCAAGACCTACAAAATAAAATCTTATAATTTTATTCCTTGGATTCCTATCTTAGCATTGTAATTATAAAAATAACGCATATCCTCAAGTTATAAAAAAACCCAATAATTTAAATAACTATTATTCACATAGTCACTATAGTCAGTACTGAAAACTTACCATCAGAATGGTTTTACTCCTTTTACGTCAATTAGTTTCACCCTTAATGATATTTTTAAATGTACAAATAGAATAAATTACACTATTTAACTATAGATTATTTGAAAGTTCAATTATTATATTTACAGATACGATATTTTACATATTACTTTTTTGTGAATTTTATATAGTGTGAGAAAACGATAGAATATAATCAATCTTTACAATCCTTTTCAACTAATCCAAAATTTTATTTTCATTTTTGACCTCAGACTTAAAAAAGGACTGTTGTTTTGACATTTTGACACAATTCATTTTAACGAGAGGAACCTATGTAACAAGTTTCAAGTTTCCAAGGGCCCATGTCACATGTTAATATGCACGGACGGGTAGACAACGATATGATATAAATAAGACTCAGCAGAGTCTTTAGTGATTAGGATTAGTCGTGGAGAATTCAACATTATCAGACATTTCCAGGGATTTGATATTTTTGTAAAAAGACAGAGATCAATGTTTAATTTACGCTTATTAGCAAATAAAGTATCTTTTGTGTAGTAATTCCAATGATGCAAATATGAATGGATTTTAGTATGATTATTAAATCAGGTTTTGATTTGTAACAAATCTACGATAAAGAGCAACGTAATCTTGTTGTTGGGCACTGCTTGTTCCATCTCAATTCGCGAAGTTCTTACATCTAAACTTCTTAAGGCATTCACGTTTGATGTACTTTGACTAGCCACTGGATAATCATGGTGCAAGAAAATACCGAATAGTACTCAAGGTAAAATTATTATTTCATTTTATTCTACCAGTGGTCGTTGTTTTAAACATTACTCTCATATTCATGCAACATTTCCTATCATACTTGTATCATATTTTCTCACTATCAATGCCATTTGAGTGTAATACACTAAACTCCAACAGCACGGTCACACCACCTAACGTAAGAGATATGTGTTTCTTAGGCGAGAAAGAACCACAATCTTCAAAGGACCACCAATAAAGGAAATAAAGCTCATGCATCAACTGTTTTATCGCCATGAGAGGTTGTTCCATTTTATACCTCTTTATACAAATTCTACACAACTTGTAATCAATTGTGCTGGTCAATGTGATCAATACCGAAACTGTTTAGCTGATAAACTACATAAAAGTAATATTCATTATTTTGGTTATGTTTCAACCCAGTAATATAATTAAGAATAAAACTTACAATGTAAAAAATTTCAACAGAATAGTAAAAAATTTTTTATTTTTACACAACAATTTTAGCTTCTGCGAAGGATTGATCTTTTCTTTTACTATTTAAACATTGAATGAAATTCCATATCAATACACAAACTTATTCATTTTACGATTTTATCCTTGTTGTATTGATTACCTATATGACCAATTTCAATATTTTAGTACGAAAGACAGCTTTATTATTTCCAACATTTACTATAATATCAATTGAAATATGTTTGCTTAGCCAAATGACATGGAGTGACGTACTCCATCATCAAATTTGATGTTGCCAATATATAAATTAAGCTTGATATATAGTTTTAAGTCTTTAGATCGGTTTATATTCACGATGTCTTTTAGTAAAGCAGAGAGACATATATCTTGAATAAAACTCAGCCAACTAGTTTAAGGTTATATTGTAGAAAGACTGAATAACGCGATTAAGTACTTTGCAAGTTAAAGTACAATCGTGTAATGTAGAATATATAATTCTTTCTACTAAAATCCGTCTTGATGTATGAATATTGTTCAAGGCTCCAGCAAATTTCATTAGTACAATTATTTCATAGTAAGTATTTAAGTTTTTTTTATGAAATTCAGTGTCAACAATAAGATCATTATTTAGGCAACTTATAATATAGTTAAGTAATTACGGAATGGATTAGTAATTGCTACTAATACCCAGTAGGTACTACGAATATACATTAAACATATTATTGTATAATCGTATAATAATATATTATCTAATTATTACATGAATATTGTTTAGTGTCACTAAGAATGACTATTAAATCACCTTGGGCAGACCAGAATGGTTTTGATTTCTATGCCGTTACTATTAAAAATATCATAAAAAAACTGTTACATAGAAGTAATCTGCTTCAGTGAATGTTTCCATGTAAGTTTGTTTCTTTATTTGACCTTAACTTTTCACCTACTGCATCGTAATGAAAGCTAATCTGGTATATTATTTCTAATTTATTAGTAATCAAATGAATGTTACAATGTTTATAAAGTTATTGGATGCTAAGCAATATAATACATTTTATTATATAAAGGCTACAAGATTCATTAATTACTTTAGATACTATCGTATGTATAATCTGAAAACAATTCACGTTTAGTCACATATATGTCTGATTTAAATAATATTTTACAAATATTTTAAGTTTAATTTTTTGTGACAGTTAAAATTTAGTGTTCAGTTAACGCATTATTAAAAATGTATATTACTATATTATGGACTCATATAATTAAAAATAATTAATTTCTTTAGTCAGAACTAAAGTATAAATAGCAGCAGTATATTTTGAAAAATAATAATATAAAACCTCAAATAGTCATTTTGCACTTTAAGAAATAAAACGTAATAATTAAATAACACCAATCTTAACCTAGGGTTTGTACGATCCATATACAATCATTTATATCTATTAATTACTTAAATTAACAAATAAGGTTAGGTGTTATTTTTAGTAATTTTATGTGACTAGACCGTTTATCAGCTTTCCACCAGATAGAGGTAACGGCCATCAATAAATATCAAGAGGTTATCTCCCGTTAATTCTGGTTCATGAAATATCTGGTAGCTTTTCGGTACTTTAAATAAAGCTTTATGTTTAGAGTTAAAACCGATGTATTAATTCTTTGAAATATTATAGAATTTCAGGTCCTTTCAATCTGGCCATGGTAATTCAATTATTATTCATATTCTGTCGGTAAGTGTTCAGTGTGTTTCAAAAGTTAGGTTTCAAAAGTGATATGAAAAGGGAAATGACCCCAGTATCACCGAAGTAAATCATACTCAACTAGACAAATCATTGATAATGTATAGATCAATAATAGGCTTTTAATTCAAGAAGATAAATCAAAGACGTTGTGAAGGTCGTTGAGAGAGAGCATTGAGGTGTTCAAAGTCAACAAGAGAAATCATATTCCTTCCAATATCGATGTCCTTGTAATATTTAAAAAATAACCCTTAAGGAAGTGTCAATTGGTACGCAAGGGAAAATTGAAGATTAACTTGCATCAAGTATGCATGGTAATTGGGAGAACACCCTATATACTCTGGTTGATTCTACAAAAGGAATATCTATACATCTGACGCGATTAGCTAATGGGTCCTGGTTTCATTGTGATCAATAATGGTCATATGGAAATATTGGTGATATGCTTTGCACTATTTTCAATCGTATTGCTCATCAGAAAGCAATTAATAATTTTCTTCGTTTTCAATTATTTGAGTAATGTGCTCTAATATGATCTGAATGGGAAAAATATTAGAATATGAGATTGTTATATTTTATTTCATATGATTAGAGAAAGTAATCATCAACTAATATTGGGCATGTAAATATTTTATTTAAAACCCAAATTAATCATAAATGGTCCCTTACTTAAAACAGAAACTGACATAAATTTATAATAATCGAATTTAAAAATATACGTGAGGCTAAGAATTATAGATTTAAATATTAATCGTATAAACATTTAGGATGTAAACTATAGTTCTTGTTTTCAGAATTAGACAATAGTAAAGTTTATCTGGTGAATATCAGAAGAGACGGGTATGATCCATTCACTTTTTATATTTACAAGTTTTATGTCACATAAGGCACTAATAGAATAAAGAAAACGTGTAGTTACAGTGTTATTGTCGAGTGATTATTGTAAAGGAATTCACATTAAAATAATAAAGCGACTTGGAAATGCTGCAACAGCAGAAATAGTATTAGTCCCATTGACCTTATGGAATAAATTGAGAATGAAACGATACCAAAAATGTGTGTAGAGGTTTATTTGGTGTTTACTAAAACCAAAGCTATCATCACACTATTTCTGTTTGATTTTATAACTTATTCCAGTGTTGGGATTTATTAAGTACACCTGTAACAATTATCTTTGTAACTTATTCTTTAGTTGTATTTTTTTGTTTAAAGTTCAACAATATGTAACATTACTGAATGATTCTCAAAAAGGAAGCTACCTAAGTAAATAAATCTTCACAATATAAGTCGTGACATAAAAAATTTCTTTTAAAAATGTGGTCTTTTCACAAAATAAGATGTCCCTGTTCGATGTTAATACAAATTTCTATTTCCAAGTAAGTTTGTCTGAACCACTGAGTGATTGATATCAAATATTTTTCTATGTATTTTGTCACCTAGTAGTTCAGGTATTAAACCATAAATCACCTACATAAATCTGAAATTCAAATCAATATTAGAGAACATTACAGAATATATTAAACAACCTGAGTAAAATCATACAACATTTAAACATGTGACATACTGTAGTAACGTATGCAGCACGTTCTAATGAGTTGTAAATTTCAGCAAACATCAGCGAAGCTTGTTGGGCGACACGTACATCTACTATGTTTTAGCAAAATAGTATTAAGAAGGATAAATAAAATATGTTATATGTCAGAACACCTAAGCAAGTGTGTTATTTGTATAATTTTATGAACATTAACAGATTTTACCTCCCATGAAATTAGTATAAGAAAGTCCGCGTACGAGAAGTTGTAAACAACAAGTACTGCTTCTCAACTGAAAGAAAGTTTAAAGCAATAAAGAGACTAATGGGATGCCCGCTAACAAAAACGTGCGGCAGCCGTTAAATTAACAGTTTCCAGTTGAGAGTTTCCAGTTGAGAGCTCTGAAAGGTTTTGGATAGTGGTCAAGCGGTCAGACACTTCAGTAAATTACGCTTCACTGCCTTGTAAGTGGTTAGTTTATAGTTACGGGTTACCATTCTTAGAATTTACTTCACTGACAAACACTCTAGTTGTCCGTGTTATAGGGAGTTCAATGACAATGACGAAAAATACACATTTAATTATCACTTAGGTACTTTGTGTAGGAATATGCCATACGTATCGCTAAACAGGTTTCGCAGAGTTTGTTTTTAAAATGTCAAATCTATATCTATATATGTTACTACAAGCCTTAGAAGTCCTAGAGATAATATTTTTCTCCAGTTATTTTACTGTATGTAAGGCGACATGTGTTACTATATCGCATGTTAAGAGTAATATGATACTATTCAATTTGTTTACGAATTTATTTATTCTGTCACTGTCTCGTTGCCATCATGGTTACCATTACAACTAGTGTAAAGCACAACCAAATTCACATCTATAGCTCAGTTAAGTTCTAAATTATAATACGGCCAGACAACGGCAATGCGGTTAAATATAAATACTTATAATACTGGGATTCTTATTTTCCTACTATAAAACAAATCGCTCTCATTTATTGCTATTTTATACATTTATCTTAAGTGCTAAACGCGAGAGTAATATTCTTCTTAATAGCAGGATAACCCGTCAACAAGGTTACTGCTCATCTGTTATTAAATGTACAAAAAATTGTACAAATTAATTAGAGTTGTATAAATAACCTATATTAATTTGAACAAAAATACTTACTGAATGAGAACTGTCGAAACTACCGCGAAGATCTGAGTTTGGTCCTCATACCGTGGAATATTGTATACCTTCCATCCTTGTTAATGAATAGTAGTTATGATTAATATGATAAATCAGCTGAACTAACGAAGACAATCATCCTGTAAGTGTGCTGTACTAAATAATAACACTTGTTAAGTCGTTTATTAGCACCATTGTAGATGTAAAATGTATAAAATAACACGGAAGCGTTAAAACATCCCACTCATCGATTATTACAACACTAGAACGGTAGATAACGAGGTAACGCTCGTAAGTGTTCCTTGTATCAATATTAATTATCCCTGTGTTTGTTGAAAGTTTTATATTTCCTCTTGTATTGTACGCAAATTAATACAAAACGGTGTTTCTCTTCATGTATATACGAATCTGCTTGTATTAAACTTATATATAATTGAAAATGAAATATTGACAAGTGATTTCAGCGCCTAAGCATTATTTTTTGCACCATTATCAAGGGTGAAATATTTAATTTAAGGGAGTTGCGTAACTCCCCGTCGTTTTTTGGCGTGCTATGGAATCTAGAAGGTCATATGCTCAATTATGACCAAGGGTTGCAGGATTTAGTGGAGAGGGAAAAGTTGAAAAATGCCTTTTTATTGCCTTGCAGATTATCTCAATTTACTAATCTACGTGTTACCACAGTTGACGTAATGCAGACATCCCTTCATTCTATGGCGGGTGTGGTCATACAACGCAGTTAAAATTATCGTTTAGATAGAATCAACCACTGGTCACTTTTAATACTGCCTCCTTTTTTGTAAAGTTTCTAATATTTTATTTATACTTTAAATTTGACATTCTATCTTCAGTGTTTGGACTGAGCTATTGCTTGAGATAGTAAAAAGAACCGTAAAGGACCTTTATACTTAATGTATGGACCCTTTTTGTGGTACAAATGTTTGAGTGTAATAAAGATTCTATAGTGATAATTAAATATTAAAATATTTAGAATTACATTTTTAGCTATACAAAGTATTCATGCAGTTATATAGTCGATTCAAAAGTAAAATCTCTTTAAAAAAAGGATTTTGTTACTTTTCATTACATTAATATATATAGAGATAACCCTATAAGTGGAGTCAATAACATAATAGTATGTTCAAATTTTATTACTTTTACGTATCACCGTTTTTCCACCTGCGTTAATTTAATACTTAATATTAAAATCAACGATTCTCAAGTATTATCCTGTTATTTTCTGTACTTATTTCTTGAAAATTCAGGCTTATCACGATGTTATGTTACTATATTAGATTATTGGATTGGATTAGTGTTAAATTCCACAGTACTTTCATGTTATATATAATATTAAGAACATTAAAGGTGAGTATAAATGACATTTTCCTCCATCAGTCATGTAGTATCACTACACGGTTTAGATGCGACAAAAGCGTACCCATTTGAATTTTCGTACTATAAATGATGCTGCAGGGATTATTAAACCTTTCTTGATCTTTTCTGGCGATGAATAATCTTGCTCAATTCCAATCTGCCTGGGGCAGTCTGTTACATCAAAGAAATTGTTTTTTTTATGAAAAAGCTTAAAGATGTCCCTTATATGTTTTAGAGTAGGCCTTCGTCACATATATCCCTTTATTTAGAGTTATCTGAGGTTTTTGAAAAGTATAAATAATTGGTCATTAATTTCTTTTTATACAAGTTTATATACATTTTTATAAAGAAAAATCAATTAAATTACTTTTCTTCCCAAGATTTTCTTGTATTATATTTTTTTCATTCCAACTTATTCAATATTTCGTTTTGATCTTCCACTTTCTTCACTTCTTTTCACACTCTAGTTTACGTGTTGGATTCCAAGATTTATTTTTGGCATATCAATTAATTGACGTTAATCCACATTTAATACTCTTCATCCATGCAATACCTGTGTTGTATCGCGATCAAGACCTTTATAGATTTTGGAATTATCTTGGTGATATCCAGTATCTCACTAATCCTTCGGAATAACACAAAACCCTTCCCCTTTCTACATTGTCACGCTATGGGCTTTGCGTGTTTGCTGGGATTAATTAATTTGTACAGGATCAAATCTTATGAAACCGAAAAAAATGCACACGTACAAAACACCCATAAACTATATCTTCGACATTATTTTAATATATAAAAATAGCCCTATTATAATTTCTAAAAAAGCAACTTCAACTATATAAAACTTATGAACTATCCATAAAAGAAAACTTTTATGAATAACATTTAAAAATAATGACTGATAACGTTGTTCAACATTTAAAGCCACTATAATTCTGTTCTAGTATATTTTATATCCTTAAATGTTTACATAAATTTGACTGTCTTAGATGAATTAAATTCATTGAGGATTTTATTGAATAACTTGCAAATTTTCAATACACTGCATATATAAGCAATTTTGTAATAATGTGCATAGAATATGGTTGTTTGTTGTTAATAAAAAAATCATAGAATTCATTTAAAATTTTAACAATTAGTAAAGAAACAAAAAATTAAATCACATCGGCTACAGCTTTAATTCACAATTTTATCAGAAATAGTATAACTTGAAAAGCAAAGTTGTAAAGAGCACAAAACAAGTCCACTATGGCGTGATATCTCACTGGATAGTTTACAGATGAGAGGTGAGAGAGGTTCTGGTCAGTGGTCAAGTGCAATACACTTTACCGCTTTAAGTGGCAAGTTGGTGTACGAGTATTTGGTCTCATCCCTTTATTTAAACTCGAGCAATAAATCGGCTCTTTCATAAATTATAAATGTTATCCAGAATTTTTAGGCTAGCTGTTAAAATAATTATAACTGAATATCTTAATATATTTTATACATTTATAGTGGTGTATAATTTTGATTTAATACCGATCTAATTGATTATATTTTATTTTATTTCTTATAGTTAATATGGATTCCTATTCGAAATTGAACTTTAGTATAAATACTTACTGAGCAGCTGAATTCCACTACTTTTGGCCTGAGGTGCCTTTTCTATATTTTATCCATAAATATTCTTAAACTGGGTATTGCATTATTTAAATCGAGGCTATGGTATGGCTATGAATTATGGGGCTAATTTAGTAAAAAAAGCAAGCAAACAAAACAATAATATAAATAAATGAGACCCAACAATAAAACTATATTCAAACCCTATGTATTTCTTTAAGAAGGCATTTTAAATATAATTCTTTCTATCTTGAGATGCTTCTTCACACACCAAACATCGAATAAGAGCCCCTACCAACTTTGCTAAGTTTGTGAACCTTTTATCTATGAACACACAATTAACACGTACCAAAAACTATTACACATCAAATTCTAAATTACAATATAACTTCATCATACTAAATTATAAGTACTTTCACGAAAATTACTACGTTTTAGTGTAAACTTGAAGCAACCCACAGTGTGAGCGTTTAGTAAAATTATTATCACTTGCTAAATATTTACAATTTATTAGGCGATGTAAAAAAATAAAAAAAAACATGATTATTGTAGATGGAATAACTATTGTGTAGAATATTTTAGTATGATACCAGCTTTCAAAAATGGTTTCAATAAATATTTTCAATGAATTTGTGTTTTTGGTTTGTTTATGACAATTTACAGCTATATTTCCATTTAAGTGGCAGTAGTCTGGCACTTTGAAAAATGAGCCAATTTCTTTATAGGATGGTTCTAATGTTGCCAAATATGACTTAAAAAATAATTTCAAAAAAATTTTATTTGTTTTTTTGTTTTTTTTGGGTGGGAAATTAATATCCCAAAGAAACATAAGCAACCTGCATTTATCCATGTGTGGTGTATGATTTACTGAGATATATATTTCCCACTTTTTGGATATTAGAGGAATAGAATGAAAAAATTTAGTCATATGCATAATATTTTAATAATAACAGCAAATAATAATTATAATATTATTAAAAACATTATTACTAAAGATAAACAACACTTTGAAACACAATAAAGTATTGTGGCGCTCGTTTTGTAGGCTTTTTCATCTAGTTTTGGTGGAATGTAGTGAAACAATCCTTGCAGAGAGCAACGTTACAAGTTGGGCAGACCATATTGCTCCTCTTCTCCTTGGCCTTTGTAGAACAATGTGCGCACCTCCTATACTTCTCAATTTTTCGGGGTAGATGTGCACCTACATTTGAGTGCCGAACAGCATTTTGAACAGTCGCTCGTCCTTTTGTACTATTCCTCTTTCTCCCCCATCCTCTTCCTGGAGAAAATCCTTTCCGAAGTCTTGAAGAAAAACTTCCAATGAGGCCATTTACAAGAGCAGATCTATAGTTTAGGCGTGTGATTGATTTGTTCTTTTTTGTTTTACAATCATGTGAGTACATGATATAGCTATTGACTACAGCTGAATCAATAAAATAATAAAAAAGCTTCATCCACCACTTTCTTGATTTCTGAACTATTGAGTCGTTTGACATATGCTGGTCAAAGCGATCAACGCCTCCTATGTACTGTAACAAAATGCTAGGCATAAAATGATATAGGCCTCAACCTCGTAAAACATTCCTGTCTAAGTATGCAGGCTTACAGTGACAGCTAAATATTAACTTTCCCAAATGTGCTTGGACTAAAGTGGTAATGCCCTTTTGAAAACTATAATTTGCTGAATAGATTGATGTATAATACTGTGTTATCTAACCCTTCCAAGTGTGTAAGAAAATATTACAAACTCCAGCCAAAAACATAACCTGCAAATCTAGCCTAGTGTTGCAAGACACAATAGTTTTCACTCAAATCATAATACATGAGGAAATGTATACATTATATCATTAAAATAACCCTAATTAATCATAGATATGTTTAATAACCTTCAAAATCTGCAATGTTACATCAGTCATCTATTATCTTGATATAAAAAACAAAGATCCAAGAAGAATCTGTAATTTAGTTGTCCCAGAGTGCCAGTGGTAATAATTTAAACACAGTCTTTTTAAACATAATTAAACAGCTGACTGGCTTTACTAATTTTTTGTCAGCTGAAAGAAACCTACTTCTCCATAGAGATATGTTTATTCATTGAAGGATTCCAAAGTGGGAAATTATTATCCCAGTGATTTTTTGAGCTGTAACAAATAATCCAAAGCAAAACATGGTGGGAAATAATTCACCCACTATCACTTAAAGGGTTTTAACAATTCTTCACAATTGACTGACTAAAGATGAACCATGGCAACAGCCAGGCAGACAGGATCCCAGCATAGAGACCCATCTAAATTATAACACGTTCTCGCTGTAAAGACTTTTTAGACTATTTAAATTATAAATTTTTGGCAAAAACGTATGAATACTGATAAAACAGGCTTGAGTCTGCTCTATCAAATTTGCAACACCGTTTGAGGGTTTTATTATTTATTTACACATAATAAAGATTTGAGTACTTGAGAGCATCGAACATTATATTTTAGTTATTGGAACTAGCATTTTTTTAATATTTCAAATTCCCACTAAAATATAACATTTTATTCAAACTTAGCTCGTAGAACTACATTATGCTTGCATATATACTAAATCTTTTTTACCCAAAGGTAGGAAAAACCAATTTTTAACATCAGTAACCACTAAGTTGTGACAGATGGTTGTTTTTTTTTTTACTTAGGACAAGAAGATGAAGAACTTCCTTACAGTAATTAGTCCTAAAGGGCCTTTGGACTGATTCCAATGTGACCGGATTTTTCGGGATGTGTAAGGTTATGGGTAGGAACCATCTTATGTCGAGATTCCCTGAAAATAAATAACGGAAAATATTTCAGCTATGTAAAATTTTACATATAACAGGTCTTTTCCAGCCTCCTCCAGCCAAAATGGAAATAGAAAGCGATACTTTTTAGGCTTTAAAACATTTAACAGTAAAGGAGTATCGTCCGCTCCAACAATCAATTAGATGTACCAACTAGCTCTTTTGACTTTGCTATCTTGATGTTCGTGGGTACTGATATTCAAGAAGAAGATATTCCGATGTTTTAAAAACAGTATCCTAGGAAAATTCATACATTCGTGAAAACCTCTCACGTACTATGTAAATTAGTACAATGCATGTTATCTCACTGTTATCTACTTCTGAGTTATATTCGAAATTCTAGATTCTAAGTTAGTCTAAATCATTGAAAATTGTATATTTAAGAGACAGAAGGTGAGTTATTAGAAATTTTAAAATTTCTGTACCTCATGTATCCTAATGTAATACATACACTTTCAATTCTATTTACATTATTAATACTAATTAAACCAACACTATACAAAAGCCCTGTATATGCAGTTAGTATGACAATAAAATTAAATATTAACCAAAACGTTCACATTATATACAATTTGGTTGATTAAGAAATCCAACAGATAAACCAAATCACAATGTGCTGAAATATTACTGTAAAATGTCGCGTGATAAATGTTCACCATTTACGCTGTTTACTCATTTCTGTATCCTGTGTTTTTCTCATTCCCAGCATGAGTAATCGTAAGAAAAATTTAACCAGAGTCACTTGCAAAAATCAAGATTGCCTCCTAAGTTAGCATAATTAATAACATATTTAATGAAGAGAAGAAGCAGAGTATAACTAAAATTGCAACCCTGTTGTTCTACTTGCTTAACACTTACCGTGTATATAGACAGACCGAAATCTGATTCCGTTTATCAGAAAGTGGTGGGAGCGGCTTCTCAAAACCCTCAGGAATAATATAATGTAGGATCAAGGGCACTGTAAATGCCTACAAACTACTTCCACAAAATGCTACAAGATAATATACATATCCAAAAGTACAGAACTTATTTTTCTTACCCAGCTGCAGTTTTAGTAGTTGTAGGCTGTTATTTTTATATTCTTGCAATATTATTATATGGTATTATATTTTTTAATTAATCAAAATTATAGTTTAAGTTTATTTCCTTATTATAAAAATTTACTACTTCATAGAATTAACTTTTTAATACTAAAATACGTATGCAAACATTTACATACAACCTTGAAAAATAATCGGTTATAAAACATGAAGCCAACTAGACTTCTTGTTGTCACAGAATGTCGTTGGAGTTTATTAGCAGAGATGTCCATAAAACCTTGGTGTCTGTATCAGGACAAGGGGATTACTTTCATGCCACGACAATAAAACCGATATTGTGTCTGCCGATGAAAGCTCTTTAGTTTATAACTAATACAAGATGGATTACTAAAGTACCATACATTCAGATAAGAGAGATGTCTTATATTTCCCTTTTAACGAGCTTAGGATTATAGTTTATATTCATATAATTAAACTAAGTATGCGTGTATCCTATTTAAGAGTCGTTAAATATAGCTCAAAAATTATAATTGGCTGATCGTTAAAGAAGCTAACTAAAAAACTAAGCGTAACGAGCTGGAAAATCTTTCATTCTTGTCTGCCTGTATGACTACATGCCTGTCTCTCTATCTAACTTCTTATCTGGGCGTTTAACCCTTCTTTATTTTGCCTCAATAAAGAAGTGTTTCTTTCTTTGTTTAACACTCGATATCTGGAAAAAACGGAACTGCAGACTAGAGATTAGCAAGCTTCATTTTAATATCGGTAACACATAATTCGATGATGGTCCATATCACGTTTTGACATTATTACATTGATCTTATAGGCAACCATGATAGCAACAAAAAAAAAACATAAAATAAATACATTTTTTTAGAAAAGGTATAATCATATGACATTTAAAACCCGAGACATAATCACATGATATAATGTAATGAGATTGTAAATTTTGTTTGCAATCTCAGTGAAGCCAGATATACTATCATGGCATGGTTAATGTAACATTGGACAATATTAAAAAGTAAATAAAATAATAATAAAAATGTTGAATCTCCATTTTGGAAATTGAAAATGTTATCTACACGTAGCAATAAATTATACAAAATTAAAAATAATTTCAACAAAACATTTTCTCATTATAACAATAAATAAATGGAAGAGCGTATTTTACTGTAAAATAATAAGTAATTCCCAACTCTATCCTGTATAAACATAAATGTAAATACTATAATCATAAATATTGATTTAAAAATCAATTCAATTTTTTTTAAATTTACTATTAATGTATCGAGGACAAACTGTTTGCCGGAAGGAGACCTATTACATTGACAACTGTTTTCCAGTTGATTTAACCAATTCTGTACATGCAATATAATTAGTATGTCAATATAGTAAGAGCCCAATCTCACAGGCACACAAGTCGCAGGTCAGATTAGTGCCGTAGTCTATCGAGCATCTCCCCCCCCCACAACACTTGTCACTCCTGGGTCCAAGTAGTCAGTTTGCACTGAACTGTAGTCGCATAAAACATGGCCGCCTCTATTGATTCTCCCGACAAATGTAATTGAGGAGTTTCATAAGATTCCTGCAAGCAGAAGAGAACACTACAGAATAATCCTTTAGATAATGTGCCCTGTTTACAGAGGAATAATCATTAATGATGGTGTTGTGCATGAAGCGAGTAAACATTTAAAAAATTACAAACGTTATGTACTATTAAGAAGCTAGTACAAATTTAGGATAAATCTATATAATCCTCGAAAAAAACCGATATACACTTTTGGCATATCTGTGAGGTGCAAATTTCCAAATCTCGACGTGTATGAAACACTTTATTACTTTCTAAAAAGTAGTTGAGATGGACTTCGATTTTAATTCCTGCTTCTCATTTAGAGTGTATATCGGATCTCTAAATAAATGTTAGTTTCTCCTACATTCATTTATGTCCCTCTTCAGAGGTTTATATCGGTTTGGACGATTTTTAATTATTTAATTTGTATCACATGTATAGTAAGAGAAAAATGCCAAAGTATATTTTACAGCCATTAAATTAACTAGTCAAAAAACTTTATTTAAAAAAATACATAACTTTTTAAAACCAATACCGATATTCTTAAGTTTATATTTCTGTAAATGCCCAGGCGCTTTACATAGTCACATTTTCCTCATTTCGTTGGATTTCATACCTGTGTTTACATAATAAAAGGATATAAACGAAGTCACGAAAAGATTAAATTGTAACTATTGTGGTATTTAGGCTAGATATTTTGGCATATCAAATGTAAAATCTTAGTTTGTGAAGATATTCATGAAACAAATGTAAAAATAAACGCTAACGGTTTGCCAATTTGATTCTTTTTAAAAGTAAATAGTAAAATTGTAAAAAACTTATTTTATTTTATTATATTATTGATATTTTATAGAAACTAAAAAAGACATGATCGAGAACATTTCATAAACAATAAGTATTCATACTTACTCTAGTCCTAGTGCGACATACTGTAAACCATTACAGCAGTAATAAACAAGGCCGCGTCATTGTCCTTTTACTCTATTAATTAGGTACATAAACCGACGATCTCACTTTATGACGTCATCAACAGAGCATAATAACCAAAGCAATAGAACGACACCCATTTGTTGTAACGCTTGATTGGCATTCATTATGCCATTAAGCGCTCGTTCCACTTTTTTATATTGAGTTGCACTCTGTATGTTGTGTGTATTTATCTGAAAAAGAGATGCTTCATTAAGTTCATTGAACTCCCAGTATCTCTGACCTGATTATTTGGATCCATTTTTATGCAATATCCATTATTTACATTTAGAGAATGCACATTGTATGAAATTGTAAATATACGTAAAGTTCTAAAATAGCAGAAAATCATATAAGTAGGTAGATTCCTAGAAGCAATGACAAAATGGTTATGTCTATATTAATCTTTCGAGACTGCTTATTAGACATTTGACCAGGTCATTCATTATGTACTTATAGCGAAATTAAAACTAGTTGGGTTTTCTGAGATTTAATTACCTTGGATGGGATGATATATGGATGCGTTACGGCAGTGTTTTATCCAAATGAGACGAAAATCTGTAGTCCTATCTGTTATGGGGTCAAGCACCGGATCTTTTCAAACCAATTTTACCTATAGAACGCTCGATATCGACTTCAAAGGTTACGCCCGTTTCAGCTCTCGTAATCGTACATCTTCTATATAGACAATGAGTATTCTACTTTCTCTGCCTCGATTTAAACTCTTCTAAAATGATAAAATAAAAACTTAATTTTTAATATATTTCGGCCCCATGTTTTTGTTCACTCAGATAGAGGACCTTTCTCCCTAACTTATGAAGTAATTTCTTCCTCCTTTCCATCGAAATGTCTTACCTCCCCATAAAATACGAGATTTGCAATGTCTTGTTGAAGGTGGTATATAGCATGCAATATACACAAGTGTGCAATAAATATACGTATAACTATTTTCTACCCATTTCTCTACCCGTTTGTATCCCTTTTTATTGGCTGAGCTTTTTCTAAGCCAATTTCTCGAGGTGTTGGGAAAATTTCATTTCTGTATGTGTATCCGCATGGTATTTAGAGATGAATCTGATCTATAGACTTCAAATTTGCATTAAGCTTCATTTTCATACAACGAACATAGAGTTACAACGATGGTAGTGCATCTCATTTCATTATGCCTAAGCGATAGCGAACATATTCATACTGGTATTACTGGTAATCATTATCTCAAAAAGAGAATTCCAGAGTAAATAAACTATTAACCAAAATTAGTCTAGTCATATAAAATTATATAATAAGACATGGTAACACAATATATGTAGCCTAACTAGCAGAATTAAATGAGAAATAAACTTTTACATGCGACCTCAGCTGAGTCGGTAGTGTGACCTACTCATACCTTGTTGATAATATACTGTTTAGTAACAACTTGTCTATGTAGTGAATGCCACGTACATTTTTAATCGTCTTAATTAAAATTGTTTGCTGTACATTTTTATCATTCCCTTAGAACCCTTATTCATTAATGTTTAATTTATCATCATGGCTTATCCGCCATTTATATTTACATACTGAATTTATTATAGCTTAAAGAGACATAATGGCTGTATGATCTTCATCCTCTAGTAGCGACAATATAGATAGAGAGCTATATGGCACGGTTAATCACCAATATTCATAAGCCAGGGTATTGAGACTACGTGAAGATCGGCTCGCTTTGCTCTCATCTCTTTTGAAGTGGATAATTACTTGACACTTGATTGCATAGAATTGTAATTGGCTTCTGATGAAATTATGTATGTCGTTGGTTCTGTAAATACAACTCAGCAGGTATCACTGCATTGCCTTTGGATTCAAGGTGTAATATTGAGAGGTTCTTGAGTAAAAAAATTTCTTATAATTAATAAAGTGGGGGTTGGAAGATGTTTATTAACAAACGTATGTCTGACTACACGATATTTCTAAAACAAATTTATCTATAGACTTAACATATGACATGAAATCTTATTTCTATACAAAGAACAATGAAATAGATGAGGGTCAGTCTCCCGCGATAGGATTTGGCTGCACGTTAGGGAATATCTTTACGTTGGCATTAAGTGGCAAATAAAACTGTCCAAACAGACTGATGTCATATTTTTTACATGTGCTATCTGGTGGAGAGAGAGAGAGAGAGAGAGAGAGAGAGAGAGAGAGAGAGAGAGAGAGAGAGAGAGAGAGAGAGAGAGAGAGAGAGAGAGAGAGAGAGGAGTGCGTGTGTGTGAGTGTCTATAAATATTTAATTTATATATCGTGTTATTAAATATAAGAATCTATAAATATGTCTTTGTTGTGTATTCTTGAAATGTAATAAGAACTAGTTGTAGAGACAGATCTATGTTGTAAGTTGACTATTTCCTCTCTGTAATGGCCGTATCATGTGTTATAAGAATGGACATTTTCCTGAAAAATCTGAGTGAAAATGTGGGAAGATGTGAACTAAAAGATATTTTAATAATAATTATATTTGAAAAATACACAATATTTATTTTTCAAATCACTAGACTTAGGAAATGTAATAAAAATTAATAATAATGATTCTATTGTATTCCTTTATAAAATGTGCATTTTTAGATTAAACATCTTAATAGTAACCCAAGGATACAATGTCACCCTATAAGACCCTGAGCGACACATTCACCGCCCATTTCTACTATAACAGTTATAATACGATCCACGCATATTTATCAGAAATATTCCTTTCTTATCTCGCTCACTTCATAAATTAAACATACCAAGCATATTTTTATTCGACGTGGTCGTGTGTGAAACGATGCTATTCGTATGAGGCAATGAAAATAATAAGGATTATTACATGGAATAAGTTTTTACTGTCAACAACAAACACTCATACACTTATACTATTCTCAATATTAATTTAATTTTTTTCTCCATGATGCATATGTCTTAGTGACATACATCCTTATACAGGGTCTTCACAAAAGGGTGTTACAGACTTCTTAGTCTGATGCTGCTGATGCTTCTAAAACATAACATATTCTATAATCGTTGGACCACCATTTTGTAATATTTATAAGAAAATATTATTCCTAGAGCTAGTAAAGTTGTTGTACATACCAAACTTTACACATAGGTTGTTACTAGCATGAAGAAAACTCATAAAAATAATTGTGTGATATTCTTTTATGTTAACAAATTGGCACCTGTTGATATTTTAATGCCAGATGACAAAAAACTAGTATAGTTTATAAAACATTTGCACTATACCATAAATTTTAAAAATTTTTACTATTTCACTGGTACTTTATTTTTAATAAATCCGTCAACGCATACGCGAGCACGACCATTTTAGAAGTACGCTTAAACAAGCGGAGCAACAAACGTGTAACAGTTGAGAGGTGTAGTCCCGTTTGTATTCGTTGATATCTATCTTTATCACACAAAAAATTTAGCACATGTTACATTAAAATTAAATGAAACTATGAAATAACTTTTAAGTTTATAAACAAAATTCTAAGATATTTCAGAAGAAAATTATAGTCGTAGCCACTAAGTCGTTTTACTTTAGCATCGTTCTTTTATCTTAGCACTGCAATACTTCAAGGTTTGTAAAAAGTTAAATTTTCTTTCAAATGATTATTTATGGTAACATAAATATAATATGTGTTTTGAAGAGTGAATATGAACCTCGTATAGAATGGGATGTTATCACTTATGAGTACTTTAATCGAGCTGAAAGCTATAACTTGTAGTTGCCGTCTTGAAAGTGCTCTCTTGAGGAATGGTTTGGCACAAGTGTTATTGAGAGTCGTAGTAATTTATTAATATAGACCATTTAGGTCCCTTGAATAGTATTGAATATTTAATAACGGGGTATATTATATGTATATTTATGCGTAAGATATTTATTTATATATTTAGATATATTTATTTATATATTTAGATATTTATTTCTACCAACTTTGTAAACATTTGTCACAAACCCTTCTCTCTGAATTATTTATGGTATGTTTTTCCTCTTCCAAATCCGAATAATGGAAGGTATTTGGCGCAGATCTATTTTAAAAATTATTGGCTCAGTTTTAGAAAAGTTGGGATATGCAACTGTTTGGTTTCTATCTGTCTTTTTGTCTCCTTTCTGCTCGATTATTCAAAAAAGAATGCTAGGCGTACGTGAATATCGTGATCAAAACCCTCACCAACATATAACACACACCATTATAAACATCTATCTCATCGAATTACAAACACATTGAATCAAATTGCATATACTGTAAACAAGTTTTGAGAATACGGGGAAGATACAAAATTTACTTTACATTACATGTAAAATACCATGCCAAATTACTATACAACATATATAGTTGTGTTAGTTATTTCGATAAATCTATTAAATTTTCATTTATTGATTTGTAAATTGTATCGTTTAAATTCTAAAACTACTTTAATTTTCAATACATTTTCTTTAAATGTTGAAAATTCTCAAGTCATCAAGATTTTTTTGACAAATTAAAATATTTAACTTAGAAATCAATAAACTACAGAACGTTATACAGGGTGAATGGCTCTTGGTGTGACAAAATTTTTTGGGTTATAACGCAATGTAAATGTAATACAATGACGGTTATAAAAAAGTCTAACTCCAAAAATTAGGTCTGAAATGAATTATTTTCAGTTTTTCTAAAAAACCCGTGTTTTTGTACGGAAATCTGATATTTATCAGCAACGTATAGACATATGTGAGCAAACTACATAATTTTTAGATTCTCCGTTAAATTTTTAAATTTGAAAAAGTTATCGGTTAAAACGGTAAGAAAAATAAAATTAAGCTTCAGGTCGATTCAAATGGCAAAGTTTGCTAAGTTTTCAGAAAAACTGAAATATCATTGAACCCCACATGTTTTAACACACACCTGTACACAAGAATGTGTCAAGTGATATTAAAAACTTTGCCAATGAGCTTTAAAATGGTATGCCATATGACCATAGTTAAGTATTCGGTTACATACTTTTATCGGTTTGAATATTAAAAAAACATGCAAGCTACAAAAAGATTAAAATAATTTAATAACAACTGTACTTAATTTTTATGTTTCATAAAAATGCCTCATAAAACAAGGAATTGTAGATTACAAAAAAGTAAAACACTTTAAAATAATTTGTGGATGCTAGTTATGGATTAATGGTCGCATCCTTTATCAATGTTTTAATTTCCTTATATTATCACTTTCACAAGTATTGTACATTCATTCCTTATCTTGTTTTGTAAGACCAGTGTCCACATGAATTACTTCTACCTCCAATAAACTATTTTTCTGCTCAATAGTCAAGTGTAGGCTGCCATGGAGTTCACTACTCTCGAGAATACGCTGATATGCACTTTATTTACGGTTTTTGTGATGCAAATGCGCGTGCTGCCCAAAGAGAGTATCAAGCTCGCTACCCTGATCGCCGACTTCCCAGTCATTCTGTGTTCTCAAGACTCCATCAACGTTTTGTCGAGAGAGGTACAGGTCACAAAAGACCTAACGATGGAGGAAACATTGTTCATGATGTAGGATTAGATGAAGTAGTTCTAAATTCAGTACGGAATGATCCAGAAGTTAGTAGTAGATAACTTGGTAGAGACGTAGGTTTTGGACATTTTGCATAAGAATAAGTTCCATCCATACCATTTTACGCCTGTTCAAGGTCTGAAAGCAACTGATTGTGCTCCTAGACTACAAATCTGTCGTTGGTTGCTAAACAGAGACATAGAGCAGCGTAATTTTTATCGAAAAATCCTTTGGACTGATGAGTCATTGTTTACAAGAGCAAGAATTTTCAATTGTCAAAATATGCACCACTGGGATCAACAAAACCCACACCGGACACTTTAGTATTAATGTTTGGTGTGGAGCCTTAGGCGACCAACTGATTGGCCCTCACATATTTGATGGAACTGTAAATGGAACAATCTACTTAGATTTTTTGCAACATGACCTAACTAACCTTCTGGAACAATTTGAACAATGTTGAAAGAGACGAGCTTATATTCCAGCAGGATGGAGCCCCTCCACATTTTAATGCAACAGTACGACAATGGCTGACGGAAAACTATCCCGAGTGGATTGGACGTGGGGGAATAGTCGCATGGCCTGCCCGATCTCCCGACCTTACACCTATTGACTTTTTTGCGTGGGGTTTTTTAAGCAGGAAGTTTATTCCACCCCAGTAAACTCAGAAAAAAAATTACGAGTGAGAATTGGTCTGGCTGCTCAAAGAAATTCGGGAATAACTGTCTTTTGAAATGACCGTAGGAGCAATGAGAAAGCGAGCAAGAGCTTGTGTGAGAAAAGAAGGTCGCCATTTTTGAGAATGAACTGTAATGATTTGACTTTTAATGTTTTAATGTTTAAACTGCTTTAATTGTTTTTTAAATCTTCAATTCTCTGTTTTATGAGTCAGTGTGATAAAACATAAAAAATTAAGTACAGTTGTTATTAAATTGTTTTAAATCTTTTTTGTAGCTTGCATGTTTTTTAATATTCAAACCAATAAAAGTAGGTAACCGAATACTAAAACCCTATGGTCATATGGCATACCATTTTAACGCCTATTAAATGACAAAGTTTTTTAATATTACTTGACACATTCTTATGTACAGGTGTGGTAAAAGATGAGGTTCAATGATATTTCAGTTTTTCTGAAACTTAGCAAAATTTGCCATTTAAATCGACCTGAAGCTTTAATTTTCTTTTCTTATCGTTTGAACCGATAACTTTTTCAAATCTAAAATTTTACGCAGAATCTAAAAATTGAGTGTAGTTTGCTCACATATATCTATACGTTGCTGAGAAATATCAGATGTACGTACAAAAACACGGGTTTTTTAGAAAAACTGAAAATAATTCATTTCATGCCTAAATTTTGGAGTTAGACTTTTTTATAGCCGCCATCGTATCACATTTACATTGCGTTATAACCCAAAAAATTTTTTCACACCAAGAGCCATTCACCCTGTATAATGGTTTATATGAGTAGTAT
>NW_025777464.1:0-168625 GCF_021130785.1 Homalodisca vitripennis | reverse complement strand
GCTTAAATTTTTCAAGGACGATGGAAGGTTTGAAAGGATACAGGATTTAGAAAATTCTTCATTTTTATACTTGTATGTTAAAAAAGTGTATGTTAAACTCTACGTTTCGAGGATCTAAATACACCCTCTTCTTCGGGAGTAAAAACAGGCCCTAAGACATTACAAAACTAAAAGAATCTGGTTTTCCATTCAAAGTCATAATTAAGGGATACCTGAAGAATTGCATAAAGACCAGACTGGAGAGAATACACCCCAGCGATGTCAGTACACAGAAGCCAAGAACAAAAACACTTAACACTCAAACAAAACCCCTCCCCCGGTAATGTCTTAGGTTCTTTTATCTGAAAAATAAAGTAAATTTCAATCATCAAAACGCAGTTTTACGCTTTTTTGGTATTATAAAAAGATGGAAAATTTTTTATATCCTATTACTACAACTGTGTTGAGATTTGCTTGTGGGATTTAATAGAGAACGTAAATTTTGTATTCAGTAAAAGGATATTTTCAGTAAAATTTAGCAGTATTAATATAAAAATACAACTTCTGCGTGTTTACAGATATAAAACTTACTGTATTTACTGTTTTTACTGTATTTTCAACTAACTATTTTCCAATAATTCAATACCAATACAATTTTAATTTTAATTCTGTTGGATTTTAAATTTTGTATTCTATTGTAAGAGAAGTAACAAACGGCTGCAAGTTTAATTTGATATCCGTTGCTCAGTAGGAATTGAGAAACTGTATATAATTCTGTTTATGAAGACGTTCACTCAACTGTAGAAGGAATGTTAAATGGAATGACGAAGTTTGCTGGAACGTGAATGAAGTGAATTTAATCTATTAAAGGTTTTTCATATTTCACAACCTTTAAATACAAGTCCTTAGTAATCTAAGTGAAAGTTTTATTATATAGTAAAATTGGACATATATTAATTTTGAATCAGATACAGAGATATTCTTTTTAGGTAAATATTATTTCGGTGTTATAAAGTGTTTTCAAAAGTTAAATAAAGCTGCTACTGGTTAACATTTCAGATTTAGCACTTGAAGAAGCATTTCTGGTTCTAATCAATTTTATTTCACAGTCCAAACTAGAATTTTCCCTGTTATCACGATCAAAGAAACATATACATAAAAGTTAAAAATTTAACTACTTGCATTCATAGTATTAGCTCATAGTATATTACATTCTAACATGTGTCTATCACATGTATATTTAGTAATTTATGTAAATGAGTGTCCCTCATTAGGGGATAATATATTTTTCTTCTTAAAACTACTATAAATTCTATTTGTGTATATCTCATTTTCGATAAGCAAAGGTAACCAAAATTCAGACGGCGTGTTTTGGTTGGTGTGGCCGTGTTATTTGACGCCCATGATTTGTGTGTCAGTTTGGAAAAATCTTAATCAATCACCGTAAGAACTGCAATGGTTGAAACATTAGAAGATTAAATATTTCGTCCATACATAGACGTAATGTGTTCATAGTATTAGGAGACTAGAGTCTTCCAGAGGCCCGATGGTTGATGGATGACGTCACTATGCCTTTGATGCTGAGGGATGTGTGTCGTTTGGAAAAGTCTTAATCAATCTATAGTCAGCTAAAAATGCTTAAAGCGAAAATTTGACGTTGGCATAAATTTATTTGGTTGAAGATTTCATTAAATACTTGTTTTAGAAAACTGTTTAAGAACAAAATAAAGTAGAATATGCAACAATTTTATTTCCATACTTTTTTAGTGATTCATTGTAACGTATAGAAACAGTGCTTGAATTTTAGTCACAATATAAGTAGATATGTATATTATACGTTAGTACTGGATTGTATTAATTAAAAATGAGCAGTATTGTATTTATTATTATTTTTATTAATTCAAACTCACTAATTTTAGACAAATAAATATTTTACGAGTAATATTTTTGTGAAGGCTCATTCCACACTAGGTATGAGCTTTGTTGGACTTTTTTTCATCAAAACAAACAGTAATAAAAGAACTTGGCTCTTATTGATTTCCGATCCATGTTTAACAGTAGCTGACCCCATTTATAAAGATCAGTATTTTCCATTACACATGGTGCCTAAAGAGCGCTTGTCTCTTAGATTATAGTTTATGCTTATACAATATACCTATTTCCAAGCGGTTTATTAAAAATAGTTTATTAATACAGTTAGGGCATGTTCTGTTTAAAATAAGGAGTACGCCACTCTACGTAGTACCTAACAGACTACGCTAAGGTTGCATGCTAAATTTCAATTCCATACAACTTTGCAGTATCCTGCTATATTTGTTTCTGTGTAATATTATTGTATTCGTTAAGCCACCATAAAATTATGTATCTGTTGGGATACTTAACTACACGTGTTAAATATATCACATGTTTGAATCTCTTATGAATATATTGATTTTGTTTACAAATTTAACTATTCTGCAATTTCATCGTTACCACAGTAGTTTTCCATAAGATTAATGTAAACACTCAGCCAAACCCCATGGAGAGTCATACATCATCGTTGAACTAAATTTTGCTTTTATAAAAGTAAGGCATCATTAAAACTTTCTTTTCTAAGTAAAAGTCAAGTAAAGATGGCTTATTACCAGACAAAGTTAGAAGTAAGAAGCCCTCTGTAACACAACCTGTGGATCAACGGCTTGAAGATGACTTCCAAACCACCACCAACGGCCGGGCAGTCGGGTTGCTTGCAAGGACAGGATCGCTCAGCGGTCCCCCTTCCAAGCAGCAGCCACGCTCGACGTTGCTTGATCTGGGTATCTTGCGATAACCTTTGTACCCGCTACACTGCGCCATTTGCGCAGGCCAGAGGTCAGTTCTTTCGCGACATATCGTGCGGGACACACATAAGGATAGACAGAGATAAATAAGAAAGTTTACCCAGCCCCTCAAGTTATAGGCTTCGCTTACGCTCATAAAACTAGTATTGTAATTGTTGTATATCATAATTAATGCAACAAATAACAAATTTCATATAAAAGAACAGAACCGTCAAACATACATTATGTAACATCCATGGGATGTCGGAAGGAGATAGTCTGGCTTAAGAGTGTTTTAAATATTTACTACCTCGAAGAGTTTGAGAGATGTACATTCAATAATTCTTGAGCTGGCTTACGTTATCTCACTTAGGTTTAGAGTCTGGAAACTGTACAGGATATATTTAAGTTATGCTATCTTAATACACCTAAATAAAACATGTAAACTACATGTATTATAGAATGATAGGGCTATTTTTAAATTTATAAACACACATTATAGTTTTTTCTTGAAATCGGTAGTGGAATTTTTCTAACAAAGAAAATAACTGTCAGCCTTTATACTTTTGGTGGAAGTTGAAATGGTATCAAAATGGTTAAACATGATAACATAACATTACTAAATTTGTAATACTGAAATGTATAAAATTTGTAATAAATACTTTATACATTTCAAATCGACCTTCAGACACATAAATAATAGTTATTTCACCGTTATACGATTAAATAAAGATATCGGATGTCGCTCTTATAAGGGTTTGAAAAAAGGATAGCTGACGCCGATGGACGTTCACAAGGTAGGCTCAACTGTCGAAACACTCTTATAGAATAATGTTAGAGTTCAGTACTCGGGGTTTAATATGACAATACATTGATATTGTGTCGGTTTTAGCTGTTTTGAATATATACTGACAGTAGTCTCCAGCTCTCTCATTCAAAGTGAAAACCATACGCGATTCTACTGTTGGTTAAAGCTCAAACTGCTTCTTTAGTGCTGTGTTTGAAACAATTGAATACAATTCCTTTCTTATTATCACCACCACGGATTGTGTGTTTGTGTTGGTTTGCACATTAAAATTGCACCAACAACATGTATGTTTGGATGAGCATCAACAAACTTATCACTCGAATGGCTAGACAAATGTTATTTCTGTCTCCCAAAATGTCTCGAGAACGAACTGACCATAGTCTTGAAATTTTTTATGAAGCTTAATTTCTACGTAGACAACACTGAGTGTGATGATTGACGCACTCACTTCCACTTGTCTTGATTGAGTCACTTTTGTGTAAGTGACTCTATGAAGTTTGACTGAACATTACCAAAAATTCATTCATAGACATGAAAGAGCTCTCTGATAGAGCATGTACATCCATGAGATTTTACTGATCGTAATTAAAGTCTATTACTTAGTAGGTTGGCTTAATTTCTCTTTTGTCCCCCAGGGGAAGGAGCGTTTAAGTTTCTCAATCCTAATAATTAAATGAGCCTTGAAATTTTGTTTGCAATCTCAATGAAACCTGTCATGAAGAAGGGGTACCTACACTTACTTCAATAATTTAATTTTATAATTATAAGGTTTACTGGACTTGGAGGTAACCATTTGAGCAGCAGAAACAAACTTACCAAGCCACCAGAGCTACAGAAGCTGCGCAGAGCCATACATCCGCCTATTTTCAAGTCGGTTAAATAAAAAAATGATGTGACTTTTCGTAAAAATTGACTAGTTCCCGTACTTCCTCTCATTCATTATCTGTGTGAACACTTTGGAGAGAATAAATACGGAGTACGATTGTTCTTAGTAGATGAATTGGTTTCAATACAGCAACCTCAATACAGCAATCAGTTTTCATTGTTTAAGTCATCACACAACCCTTATGGAATAAAAATAACATAAAACTAATAACTAATATTTTTTTATTAAATATTTTCTAATTATAACTAATTTTATTAAAGGTATAAAACAATACCACACACATTCACACTAGAAGCAAGAGAAGAGAGCGAAACTTGTCAAGTGGGCAAGCAAACATTATCGACTGGTGCTGAAGAGGTGCTGTGAATCAACAACAGGAATTGCCTTTGAACGAGGAGCCTCTCTTAGCCTTGAATTGTCCCAAAATTGTTATTGAACCCGGATAGTGGGGTTTATACAGTTGTTCTCCAACCCTTGTTGCGTAGTACGATTTTTATTTAACGGACAATAGCACTACTGATCACCTATCTAATATTTTGATTGTATTAGTTACACAAGAGATAACTCATCTCATGCTATGAATAAAGCACTGCAAGAGTAAGCGCTCGCACTGCACTCTCTGGAGTGAGAAGCTCTGGTCGTAAATATCTGACCGGTAGCAATAAGTTAAATGGCTCACTGAAATATTCCTCACCACAGACCCTATAATTATTTTCTCCCGTAAAAATAATTAGATCGTAGCAAACACTCAAAACTCTATGCTTTGATATCAATATGGACTGCAATTAACATCACTTCAAGACAGTACCTACTAAGTCCTTTTCATCTTGGTGCTCAAGGCTGATGCAACACTATCTCTCTTCTATTACTTTGGTTTTCAGAACAGTTTCTTTTGTGCAAATACATTGATTTTAGTCTGTCGGGCAAAGATTATTTTTTGGATGTTACGATATATTTAGAGTTTGCTGATGGCGAATTGAGATTTTTCTTCCCATCTTCTGCAGAAGAGGTTTTGGTTAGAGTCATAAGCTTCAGAGTCCCCTTAATGACATTTCGAGCTCCTGAATATGCCCAACTTGCCATCAGACAAAATTCTCACGGGTGGTTAGGCATAGGTCCGGGCATAAATTTCACCTTCCTGGTACAACATGACATCTTGTTTGATAGATTTGGTTATTTTTCATCGACCATCGAAACATTTGCATCTAGCTTAGAAGTGTAAAAGTTGCTGTTTTTAATAAGTATTCATTTCGTGAAGCTATGTTTTCCAAAGATAAATCACTTAAAATCAACCTTACTTTCTTTCTTTCTTTCAACTACTCCACTTGACACTACAAATTTGAAGGTTAAATTAACGAGTTACTTCTTTTTATTTTTCTCTTCCTGGCGTTCTTCCAAAACTCCGCTGTCTTACTGCCACGTAGGTTCGATAGTTAGGCCTCCTCTTATACCACTATAACCATTCAATAAAATCCCAGGAACTGTGAATTGCGGACCATTACTCTTCACCATAAATCCATGTGTGGATTTTGCACGCGACGTTTCCAAGGTATACATAACAAATTAGCACAACTATACATCCAAACACCTTTGGAAAGAGGCCTGGACTCAAGTCCAAACCAAAGCATGTATATCCCAATGGTGAGTGATGGCAAAGTTTAAGCCACAATTTATTTTTCTTTGCTTGAATGCTCACTTTATCTTAATCAACTACTGAATAAACTACTTAATTAACTACTGTATTTCCAGCAGACCAAAACTCCATTCGTAGGAGCATAAATTTGCACCCTGTCATTCCTTAGGTAGTGCAGATTGGCGGTTCCTTGACGTCTAACCAAACGACCAATCAACTGATAAAACGTCGATGTACCAGGAACTGGAATTTTCTGTCGAACGTGATGTTTTACCATATTGAATATTCGTATGTGATATACCTGTCAAATTTTGAGTTTCTCTTACTATTTATTTATCCGTTGTGTTGGTACTGTACTCGTGAATTTTAAACTATGACAACTCCAGATGGATAATACTCGCTTTTAATATTTATTGACACCGACACCAGAAGTTGACTTATTACAAGTCGAAACTAAAGTAGTGTATGACTACAGTTTGAACTGTTTGACTAAGGTACGTAATTATTGTTATTAATCACATCGTGATTAGAATGTTGAATTTGTTAAGTTTTTATCGAGATGGTAAACGGTAGAGGTTCGTAAAGAATGCTATTAGAATTGATTTTGACATGGAAATGCTCTTGGAGGAGTCCTCTTTGAAATTGTTGAATATATTTGCAAAGACGACGTTAGTCATACATTTATAATTATCTTTACTACAATTCCATACAATCACGATAGAAGCAAAAGAAGTGGAGCGAGGAACGGGTGACGTAAGCAAACATCTCGATGTGACGAGCACCGAGTGTAAATACTGGAATTGCTTTTAAAACGGGAACTCGGAAGTGTGATGTGACCCAAACTCGTCCTTAACTTCATTATTTTATCCGGATATCGATGTTTGTGCATGTTTTGTAAATCTTATATTGTCGAATATGAGAGATCATTCTATTTAAGTATTTTCTTTAGGGCAGAATCATACAACTTGAAGATTATGACAATTCCACAATATATTTACGTTGGTCTTATGGTTAATAACGATGGCAACGAGAAAAGAGGAGAATAAATATATTTTTCAACAAGCTGAGTACAATCATAGGTGATTTAAAATTACTCATTGACACGTGTTTTATTATTCATACAGTAAAGATAAAAATAATGAGGAAATTCAATGTTAAAAATCGGTAAAAATATTGGGTTTCAGCGCATTCGCCTTGCCGGACATTTTATTATTGAAACACTGCTATGAAACCTAATCCAAATAACCAAACTTTCAACATAATATGTGGCAAAATATCCGATGGAAAAACATGTGTAGACTTTTAATTTTGCATAAGACTTCATTTTTACATAGACAAGATTGGGTTTTATGATAGTAAATGTGCAACCATAGAGTTTGGATGAGGGTCATTGAAGCCTATTACTAAAAGGCTAACAAAAGATCTCAGAAGAGGATGTGAATAATTGTCTGTCTGTCTGTCTGTCTATCCGCAGGACATCTCGGTAATAAAGTGAGCCATAAACTTGACGTTTTTGCATGCAACCTCAGCGAAGCCTTTTACGCGACATTTGGTGTAGCGTACTCCTAACTCGTAAGTAAGAGTTAAAAGAGTTAAAAAAAATGTTATTTGTGATGGTCTTGGTGGATTACAAAATAATACTACAAATATTTTGGGTTAGCGATAAGCATCGTCATTATGAAACCTTTACACTATATTCAAATCCTTCCAGGAAACTATTAAAGCTCGAATTAGTCATCCCTCAGATTGTAGGACTGTAGGTCCACGCTTAGTTTGACGAGGGTGGCTGACGTCACTTTTCTGCAGGGTAGGACAGTTAGTCCACGCCGACACCTGCGGACTAACTGTCCTACTTTTCAAAACTGACCTGGCCGTGGATTAGTTTTTCTACCTGCACTTATTCTTTATTCTGGTCAGTGATGCTTCCACTACATTCGCACAGCGTACTGCTAAAGCAGTAAATATTAACAACAGTTTACTCAAGCTATTACATATGAAGTGGATTACTAATAGGGATTATATCTTAACGAATTCCATATAGCATTATATTACTTTCTGATTAATTTGGCATTGTCCTAATGAATCATAAACATCTACAGTAAGTTTGTATTAGTTATTCCTTATATTGGACCATCGTTTGTATAATACTGTTTATACCAGTAGACACGTTACTCGTAGTACACGTTAATTGCAATGGATGGTTTATTGTTTTATTAACATTGTTAATAGTTAAAATAACCATTTAGTTCATATATAATATATCATTTTTTAAGTTGTACCAAATTAAGTTAAATAGATACGAAGAAAAATATTTTATTACCTTAAATAGTGGCTCTTGGCATATCATCCAAACAGTAAACAAAACATCTGCCTACACAGACACACTAACTTACATAATAGTGACCTTATGCCGCTAACGATACGTTGTAAATATCACTCAAACAGGAATTCGATGAACGGCTAAAACATTTGTCTATTTTCATTCAAAATTCCAATTGCTATTAATCGCTATATCTCGCTGCGAAAAAAATTAACGTTATTTCAAATAGTGATCCCGGAACGACAGGAGATAACATGTTTAATTACTAGCAGTTATAAGGACCTCGAACGCTCCAAATTCTTAAATTTATTCTTAAACCCTATTAGTTTTATTCCCCTTTAAAATAAACCGTTAACCCTTAAAAGTTTTAAAATTTGGTGTTTAGTTAATAAAAAAGCCCTAGTTAATAATGCTTTGTTTTCTCAAATAAGGTACAAACAAACTTCTGAGCAGCCTACTTCTGTCAAAAGTCAAATAAAATATACGTTTTATAACTATATAAAAGTTATATAGTACATTCCTTTGATGTCTGCATACAGTACTCATCATGCATACTGAATATTCACTAAAGTGTACAGTTAAAAGTAGACTTTTAATAAAACTTTTAGTTTATTTATCTAAATATTTGTCTTACTTGTGCTCAACAGTGGTCGCAAAAAAGTTTGTTATTATCAAGCTTACTCTATACTTTCACGACTAAATGTAAGGTAATTTATGATTGTGCTACTATAAAACAATGTTTACACAGAACAATTGACTAAAGTTAAAAGGCTATTATACTATTATATAAATGTATTGTTCTCTTTACCTCATTTTTCTGTGCATTCATACGATATTTTAATTGTTGTTCTCCTAGTCCGAGTGAAAATGTATCCAATAAAGCAAAGACCACTATAACTGTTACAGACATTCTTAAGTTAGAAATGGCGTAACTAACCTGACTTTATTTTATGTATATAATTTTGTTTCATTCTTTTTGCAGCGGTCTTATGTAGTGTATTGAAAACTATTTAGCAGATATAGAGGTTAGATCTCGAAACATCCATTCAAGTGCTGCAGTGTGAGTATGACGATCCCTTGTCAACCCCTCGTCAAAAGAAACCCGTGAGTCGGACAGTGGGTCCCAGGCCGGGACCGTGGACCCACTGTACACCCCTTAAGAAGTAGGTAAGAAATGCTTCCGGCAGTTTTATGACGTGGACCTACAGTCCGTTTACCAATCCCTCATTAGTGGCAATCCCTGGGGCATTAATTACGCAACGAAGTCTATTGTTGGTATTGGGATTAAACTGTAAAATATATCTTCTAATATAAATTCTTGTAAAATAATATTCTTATTTTTTTTAAATGGCGCAAGCGTGTAATATTATAAATTATATACCAGTAGTGTTAAAATAATAAAACCTGTAAAATATGTACTTGAACGGAAACATCACTCCAGATAAAACTCAACCATCCTATATTATGCTTTTTACTATTCGCTTAGCATAAGGGCATATTATGGTTATGATGCTCCCTGTGCATATGGTTGGTCCCTATGAATATAGTTACCATCACGTTTTATTTTATTGATCCCAACCGTACCCATTCGTTTATGTGGTTAAATGCAGGTTTGTTTTTCTCTCTGTATTGCGGTTCTGTAATTTAAGGTCCATTTATTTCAGTATCAACTCTGCAGTTTGCTTTGTGAACTTGTTTTTAGTAATAGAAAAGTATTAGTTCAATAAAGGTGCATTTATATAAAAGGGATTTGACTGAGTGAAATTGAATTCATTAGGCTGGTAAATTTTTCTTATGTCTGCCTGTGAGCTATAAAAACTTATTTTCTATCCAATCGCAACACATTTTGAGTATATATATGTTATATTGGTCAAGATCTTTGATACACTAAATATTTTTAGTACAGTTTCGGGTTTATCGTCTATTGTATGTATAGTGAAAAACAAAGCCAAACCAAATAGTAATTAGTATTACTTTTAAACGTGCCAGGTCTTCCTATCTTGTAGTAATATTTTACCAATGATTACAAATCTCAGGATCGCTTATATTTTATCTTAGTGGACCCAATAAACGATTAAAAGTGTACAAATTGTTATTATCTTCTATCCGGCTACATATTGCCAAAGTCTTAATAATAAAAAACAAAATGTCAAAATTAAATAAGTTAATAAATAAACTGTTAGATTTTCTCTTCGAAAATAAATATTGATATAGTACAATTAACTATTTAAAAATCAAATATAGAAGAACCATCAAATTAATGAAAAATATGTTAGCCTTTACATTTGTCTTAATACGTATGTTAAGGAGTAACCCATATCGAATAACAAGGAAAGCTATCAGAACTAATCTTATGCAAAATGCTATTTTAGAGATAGCTTCTCCCAGAATCGCCTGTCCCTTTAAGAAGTTTGTGAGTCACTCCTTGCCTCTCCACAGATAGCTGTTGTCCTTCCCCGACCTCATTCCTTATCCTGCTAAGTTCAAGAGTCCAAATTAAATAATGCAGAGCACCAATCCCATTGTCCATACATCGTACAAACTCAATTGTAACGTAAGAGCACCTGTGTCCTTTTGATTTTATCATAACTTTTATTCCGCTCACGGCGAATCAATAAAATTTCCTTTTTCATTTAACAAAAAACGTTCATATGGCCTCAAAAGCTATTCAGCGAGAAAATCAATCTACATGAAATAATTTACACTATGCGGATAAATTATCGGTTGTGGTATATTTTCGTAATGCTATGATAGCCACCGCCCGGACCTTCCAACAAGAACTCTAGTTATGCACTAATTTCTCTACTCTTAATTACCCCCCCCCCTTACCAAACGAAAATCTTATTCTCCCTGACTGCTTCTTCTAAACTCCTACCTCTTACATCGTAATGGTGGGATGACCACATTCCGGACATTATAATTATAAGATTTCAATTGACTGATTATTTTAGTTTCTTGGGATCGGAAATGATATCAACGTGAGACCGGATTCGAGTTTCCGGTCTCAAAAAATAGCAGTAGGTATATTGTTTTTTTTTATTATCGAAATTTTCCCGCAACAATCTGTTACTCCCTGATTGACTCTTCTAAACTCCTCCCTCTGACATCGTAATGGTGGGATGACCACATTCCGGACATTATAATTATAAGATTTCAATTGACTGATTATTTTAGTTTCTTGGGATCAGAAATGATATCAACGTGAGACCGGATTCAAGTGTCCGGTCTCAAAAAATAATAGTACAGTATATAGTTTTTCTTTATCATTATGTAATTGTGTTACTATCATACTATTTACTTTCGTGCTTCAAATTGTGCAGGATAAAAGTAAAACTTATATAACAACGTCTCTAAAGTTGTACAAACAAGCTGTTGTGTGCGGGACGCTGTGTCTGACAAGTCTGACTGATGACGTAATTACTTCACTCTTGTTTCCAAGAAATTTGTCTTTCTCTCTATTATTCTTCCAACAACGTATTTGTCACTATAAAAGTTAAATTCCATGGCATTGTG
The DNA here is from genome assembly GCF_021130785.1 of Homalodisca vitripennis. Classification (NCBI taxonomy): domain Eukaryota; kingdom Metazoa; phylum Arthropoda; class Insecta; order Hemiptera; family Cicadellidae; genus Homalodisca; species Homalodisca vitripennis. Next base: position 156,688 of record NW_025777464.1, on the reverse strand, counting down.
TTCTTTATCTAAAGAAACTAATTTAAGTATTTTGTTTCGTTGCAAACTTTCTTCGTTCTTTTAATGCAACAGCGTTCATTGGTTAAAATATAATTTGTCGATTAGTAAATCGTATATTTTTCCTGAAATTTTAAAATTAATTCCAATACAGAAAAGTTTATGTATTTTAGGACGGGAGTTGAACAGTACTTTTCATTTATTACGACTTAAATTCGTTTAAATTTAACTACAGATTAATGAATTTTATTCCAATGTTTGGAAATGAAATTAAAATTAAAATCAATTTAAAACAAAAGGATCAATTTCTACGTTCAGAATTGTTTCAAACTTAAGATGCAGGGGTTTTTACATTCCTTTTTGTTTGGAATATAAAATTCATTTCTACTGACAAAAACTCAATTTAGAGTCTTGATATCTACCAAAACTATAATTTTTTTTAAACTTATACTAATGGTTCTTCAAAAAATAATTCTTACTTAAAATTTAACAACACTTTTAAAATATTGAAAATTTAAATTTAAAATTGCATGAAAATTAAAATAAAGTAACTACCTGTTAAAATGCAAAAATCTTAAAATTAATAAAAACTAAAATTTCGTCAAAAATTCAAATTATCTAAGTATTTTGAATTAAAGAAAAACTTCTAAAGAAGTTAAAAAATGAATCCGAAAGCTTTATGAAACTAAACAGTTAAGTTATATATTGACCAAAGCTGAACAGGAAACTTCATACTTTAAAATTAAAAACTCCCCAGTCTCTGATTAGGAATTATTTTTAATTTGCAATGAAAATATAAAAATAAGACTACTTAATGGATTCAGACTTACAATAGATGACAATTGTAGTAGCAGCCCAAAAGAGGTGCTTACTTGTTACTAGACATACGGAAACTTCACAGATCTATCGTACACGGAGCCAGTTCATCAGTTTGGGTTAGATGCGTGATATGGGCGGTGTAGGGAAGGATAGGTGAGAATGTCAAACTGAACACTGACAAACATGAAACAATACAAGGATAGGCCACGACTCCGACCCAGCCAACGTCCTGGTGACAAACATAAGACACAAGTCGTTGCCTGATGCCAACAAAGGCGCCTGTTATATTTTTACATTTATATTTTTTTATATTTTATATTTAAATAGCAATAATAGAATCTCAATATCCCACTAATTATAGTATTTTCCTCTTTATGCATGCCTGAACAATCTCCTTAACTGCAGAAAGAATGTGCAATGGATATTTCAACTTGGATGTGCGAAATAAAACTTCTTAGTTTTACTTATAAGATCATGTAAATTTGTCATTGCCAATTAAAATGTACTCATGAAATTGGTTTCTTTAGATAAAAGTACCGTGTGAGTAATTACGACTACTTATAACTGTGATAGAAGTTATCATTAATGTCGGAATGTACTATCGGTTAATCTAGTGTATTATCAGCGTAATGAGTATAGCTAGAAGCTTGTAAAGATCCAAAGAACCAAATAGTACACTATAACTTAACCTGTTTTCGAAAACAAGTCAAATTGCAGAATCGGCATTAAGGTCTATATGAATTTAACTTCCTTTCTATTTGATTTGTATGATTGGAAAAGTCCATCTAGACTTTATCAGTTCAGTTCCAGTCCAATCCATTACCTCAACGTTTCCAATAACAACTACTCTTTTGTCTGATGTTACTTTACATAAAAGTCATGTTTGATTAAATATAATATTGAAATGATATTGGTTGAATTATTAATAATCTATTGAAAAATAAAGAGTTTAAATATGCTTTATAGTTCTTGGAGTTGAATTTTCCAAAACTGCTGAATTGTAGGCCGTGATAAAACTTGAGCTAAACATGATTCTCTGCTTGAAAAAACTTTCATGTCGGTCCACCCCTTACCCCTCACCACTCAACCCCTACGCTGTCATCTTTCACTAGAACTTTGCTTATCTCCACAATAACCACAATTTATTCATGACTGGTTCCCACACTGAGCTGGACTGATTGTTTAGTATACGGCCCATATATTCTACGTTTACTTGATAATATCTGTCATTTCAATATTAGTTTGGAAATTGAACCATTTCACCACATTCCTTTACTTCTTTGGTTAAAGTTTTGGAGATTTTAAACTCAATGTTAATATTAGAGATGTAGCCTAAAACATGTTTGATAAATATGTGCAACTTTATTTGCTTGTATGTAAAATTTCAAGATTGTTTTCGATGTTGGTGTATGTATGACCGGTGTTATTTAAATGGTCTGCATATTTTGAATTTTATGATGTTTTCAATGCTTTTATGTGTTCATTAAATCTAATTTAGAAGGATCGGCCGGTTTTGCCCAATATAGTGGGATTATACACATCAATTTTAATGTAACCTATTCATAGAAATAATTAAAAAGCAATTAAAAAGTATATTGTATAAAATTAAAAAATATTTATGTATTAGGGTAGTTATCCATTTGTAAGTGAGATCAGATTGTAAATCTCGAAAAGTAGAGTTACTTAATTTTCTGTATCACTGAACGATGGCAAAAGTAAGAAACTTGAAGACCCTAAATTCGCTGAGTAAAATAAGACATTCTTCGGCTTTGACTAACATTTACTTTTTTCTGTGTCGCTGCATAAAACTTTATTTCAATATAATCTGTATAAAACATTGAAAATATACTAAATATTAGACATACAGGATTTTGATAAAATTGATACATTTTGAAACCATATTTTTAACCTCAATTTTTATTGTTTATAGCTGTATGAAATGCTGGCTGTAAAAACTAAATCTGCTTGCTAAACTTCTGTAGAATTTCACTTGAACGCAATCTAAAGATGAATTCTGCTAGGAAATGATTCATAACCATGAACCAAGCGTACCTGTTCCATGAAATATGTGGACGTGTAAGAATGTCCAAGGCATGAAATAAAACTTGGCCGCAATTATTCGGTGAACCGACATCTGTGAGATACTCTGTGCACAATATAATGAGATAATGACGGTTTCAGTATTCTGTAAAGTGAATGCTTAATAATATATATATATATATATATATATATATATATATATATATATATATATATTTCTTGATTAAATTCTCCTAAGAATATCTCCGTATATATCTATTTTACAAGTAGTATACGAAAAAATTATCTTCCATAATTTATTTATGAAACAATAAAATGTACAAAATGGTGGAAGTAAATCAAAAGTTGTGTGCTGCGTAGCCTGCTTACATAAATGTGTTCAAACAGAGTATACAACCAAGAATACACTTACAGTGAGAAAATTAAAATCCGTTTTAGATATGATTTAGCCCAAAGTCTACTGAACTGATTATGATTTATTTTTTAAAGTTATGAAAAATGCTACTACCAATATTTAAGGGATAACTTATTTTAAACGTGACATTAAAAGTGGTTTAGGACGTTAAGGTGGCGCAATTCATTTTATATTTAGATTATGTTTTCTTACGTTAAATTACCAGCTTTGCAAGATACCTTCATTAATTACAGAATAAATAGACATTTTTATCCGTCTAAAAAATACAGGCAGCTAAATTAGGAAAATTGGTAATTTTTTAATCAGCCGAAATAAGATAAAATTATGAAAGTTTTGCATCATGCGTAACAGTAACATGTTTTCTATTCATACAATCAACATATTAAAAAATATGTTATTTTCTTAAATTTTGTGTCATTACTGAACAATAACCATATCACTGCCTGAAGCTATAAAAATGTACAAATTAAATGTTTTTGTCGTCAGCCGCTTTATTTGGGCTGGGTTACAAAATTTCCTAAATTCCGTAATTAAAGTGCCTGTGATTTCACGGTGAATGACACGAAGAATCTTTGTTTTCAATTTTATAATTTCCAGTAGTTACAGTAGTGATACTTACGGAGCTAGGAATTTATTACAAAAATTATTTTCCAACCAAAAATTGATTGCACCATCTTAAGTGGAAAGAATTGTACAGGGAGTTTTAGAGAGAGATACATTAAGTGCGATTGGAAGAGTTGGAATAGGAGCAGAAGTGGAGTTGAGCAGATGTGAGAAAAGGTGATAGAGGTAAGATCAGGATATGGAGAAAGGAACACGTAAAGTAATATTTTTAAAAGATTTAATGAGTTTTGCCAAGAAACAAAAGATACATACTCAGAAGATATACAGCCTAAATGGACATTACCAATAGATAAGTGCTCATAGTTTGTTTCCCGATTACGAAAATTGACTTTGTATCCAGATTTAAACACAAACTAACCCATTTTGGGTCGATTTGTTTGACCGCGCGCCTGTGCCAACAGGCGTCACATATTTTACGTGACCGCAGCGGCTGCAGAAAACTAATACCTCGCTGCACTGACCGCCCTATGTTCATGTAACATTACTGTTGTTTATAGTATAGTTAAAGCTCATAATAATATATGGAATTGATACAGTAAAGTGTTAAACAAGATGCTGTTGTAAAATAACTGAGAGAAACAATAAATCATCACAATTTCTTAGCAGAGAGTAAATTTCTTCAACTTTTGAATACAACTGTGATCTATAGAATATTTACAAACGTGTTTGAAAAAACGAAAGAAAGACCAATGTCACTCTCCAGTGGACTATTAATGACGATTACACTGTTTAAAAGGCATTATTATAAATATTTCTGAACTATGTTGTTCAGTTTTTTAGATTTTTTTGTAAAGATATGTTTACTGTTAAAGAGTTTTTATGTATCCTTTTTTATGAAAAAATAACTTTTATTGTCTTTTTGAAAATGTTTGTTATCTTTTATGTTTTCCACTAAGTTATTTTGATTATCGTGTCCGTGTCATCATCAAGCAAACGTAGCCAATCAGATAGTTCCATGGTTCACTAGAAATAAAAACATAAATTACTCGCGGATGTGTATGCAACAAAATAACGTAGTAGCTCTCTCCATTGTGCGACTACAGGAATATCACCAAAGTGGAAATACTCATGACAGAGGACCGAGGAACTATTGACATCTAATAGAAAACACTAGAACTAATTGCGCGGAACTCAGTCGCCATTCATTTCTTCTTCACTATATTATGTAAGACTACAGAATAAAGTCAATAATTTAACGATGCGTAATATTACGTCAGTAGCACACTGATGCAGTCACTATATACGTAATATTACGTCAGTAGCACATTGATGCAGTCGCTATATACGTAATATTACGTCAGTAGCACACTAATGCAGTCGCTATATACGTAATATTACGTCAGTAGCACACTGATGCAGTCGCTATATACGTAATATTACGTCAGTAGCACACTGATGCAGTCGCTATATACGTAATATTACGTCAGTAGCACAATGATGCAGTCGCTATATACGTAATATTACGTCAAACGCCTGAACGGGTTAAAAGCAGATCCCATAACGTAATATTTAGTCAGTAATTCGCAATGGGAAAACCTATGATGTGACAAAATCAAATTTAAATCTTCCAGCATAAGTGACACTATAGGCGAAATATTTGACATCGGTGTAAAGAGAATCAGTAATTATAAAATAATAAATTTTAAACACATATCACTGAAAGGACATTCTTTCGTACTCGCACGCGAAAAAAAACAACTATTGGTTTCCTCGATTAAAACTCAAATGCAATACATGGATCCAATCTATTTGAATCTAAATGCGTTGGATTTAGATTCAGACAGATTTGTAACGGTTGAGTGTAAACGAATAGCAACTTGTATATGCAAGAGAAAACTCTTTATATGAGATAACATTTATATGTTAAAATTTGTTTAAATCTTTAAGAACAATATTTATTTCACTGATGCGATGTAACTATGGTTTAGGAGGTTGAACTGAAGATCTATCGCGGTGGAAACACTGTGCTAGAAGGCAACGGTGTCCCTTGGGTTGGAGATTGATGGAGAGTAAATGGTCTGAAGCGAGCTCTCACCACCTGCTAGAGCCAAATGGAGAGCACTCAGTAACGTACTTTATAGTAGTAGAGCTTTAAAATGATGAGAATTAGAGATCCTTGAAATAATTTTTTTGCCATATAAGGTGGTATATAGTTATTCCCTGATATTTTTACTATCGTATATTTGTTATTTATCTGAATGTGTATTATGTAGTTTTTAATTATTTACAATAATTAAAAACTATGTCTATGTTACGTTTACAATAATATTAATTTCTATTTTACTTACTTCTATTGCAGTAATTTAAGGGACAAGGGCTTTGGACTCAAACTACTTTTTTATCATTTTGATTTGTTTGTACTGCTACAATGTAATTAGATTTATTTCCTGTTTTATAACATAACAATAAATTTATGAAGTGCAGTTTGTGGAATCAGGCTTTAATAATAAAGACTATTAAAATCGTATAGTTACCTAATCTTTCATTTTATAATTGTTAAACGTTCCCACGGCGGTCTCACTAATGTAGGGGTGTAATTTATATATTTAATTGTAATTAATGTAAATTTAATTATTGTTTAAAAACGTAGTTATGGCGGTCATATAGCACTGTACAAAGTAGTTTTTGTTTTGTGAAACTATGTCAAAAAGGCTGATGCCTTTCAACTGACAATAATGTTTGTTGCTCCCAACTTGCGTAAGTCTACCTCTACCAACACAACATAATATTCTGGCAACAGCTCTTTCCTGGAAACATTAAAACTTTAAGCACTACTCTGAACAGGCGTATTTTAGTTGCTCAAAAACCAATGTAAGTTGTTCACAACAAAATTAATTACAATTCTGTACGGTTGAATGCTAAACATTCATAAATACAGTTATATAATTAATACGTTTGCACAAATAATTTTTAATTAAAGTGTTGTCCATTTTTTCCATTCTAAAGCAGTGATGACATGATAAGAATAAGTAATGGCCTAAATATTGCTAGTGCTTTCACGTTTTAGTCGTTAATAAAGAAATATTACTGCCATCTCCCCCCCCTCCCCTCTGACGGCTGTATAGTTTTATTACTTTATGCTTTCTTGTTCTCATTGGGTTTTCTCCAAAAAAGGATGTCCCATTGAAATCTAAATACTCACATACGTAGAATAAGGATGAATAAAAATTGTACCACATCCCCACTACTGACAGGTGGAATGATTTGACAAATTTAATTAATTACCATTGTTCTAATTGTTTATTCAGTAGGAAATTTATTTAAAGAATCTATCAATATGCTGTAAAGTGCAATGCTCAAATGATTACAAGGAACAAAGAGAAAGTAAATATGTTTCTTCGTATTGTTATATTTACTCTAATTTAAGTGGAATGTAAAGTGGAGTACTTAGGTTTACAAAATTTTTAAAAGAGGACTCATTACTGTTCAGACATTTTATTATTGTTGAACTTTGTTCAAGTACGCTATCATCTTTCATGAAAATCAGTACGCTTCTGATTGTTAAGTACTAACAGTAGTCTTCAAATATTATTTGATGCAATTTTTATTGTTATGATGAATAAGAGCTAATTAAAAACTTCAAGTTAGCTACCAAGACATCGTATCTTTACATAAACCTGTTTTGTCTCAGACCACGATTTCCTTATCTTTACAAGACTTCCTTTGCAATTATGAGGGGTTTTTTGTATCATCTCATATTATGTGAATGTTGTATTAGCTCCAGTTCACCTTCCTCCTAGTGCAGCGACTGAAACCTGTCGCTATCATAGACTTGACTCCTGAAGTCTGGAGTCATGTTCGTCTGAAGAGATTTCATAAAAGTCGGCGACAAAGAAACTCAAAATGGACTATTTACATAGTTTCGATTTTTAGAGGCACGTAAACTACTAAATAAAGTGTAATCTATGTATTCACATTGTCTCATCAGACGCACGTAGCTATAGTTGGAAGGGTTGATTCAAAGTTAACGTTCGGGTTATCTCCAGTTCATCCTAGTGGAATTTTAGTAACAATTGTGCACCTAATGGGACAATAGGAATACCTCTTCACCTAGATTTTACTATATTTTGTATTCTAAATGTATGTCTCTGATGTCTATAGAGGATGTAAGAGTTAGTTTTTGAGTTTCTTCGTAACCGTTTATTTTTGGATATCTTCAAAGGAACATTACTCTAGATTCCGGGAATCAAGTCTTTGACAGCGTTTGATTCCAGACGCAGCACTTAGTGAAGGTTGAGTTTGACCTAAACTAACAGACTAATTGAATACTAATAAATTTGGAAGTCATTATCAAATAAGCCTTGCATAAATCCAAACCCAATCGTATATAATTTCAAACTACAACTTCAATAAGTAAACCTTAAATCTGATTTCTAACACAACAGCTCATTTTTTCAAATCAATCATTTTATCCTTATTTCCTTAACCAGATTTCTGACAGGATCTATTTTGTTGAACATATCTCAAACCAGGGCATACATCCGCACTTCCTTGTCTAGAAAGGTCGTTCAACTAAGTCTCCTGGTAGATGGGTGTAACAAATCCTGTGCAATTATAAGTTGCATTTTTATTTGTATGCGTGTGATGCTATAGTTTTAACTTGTACTGAAACAAATAAAAGAGGACTCCGAAGGTTCCAGAGCACTTCTTAGTATAAAGTTTGTTATTGACGATGAAAGGTTTGAAAGTATACTATGATTTTGGAGATTTTAAATCGTTTGTGTTACAAAACGTATAACACAACGTTTCAAGGATTAAAATATATCCTTTTCGTCAGGTGATTCGAAACTGCTTGGAGAAAATGAACTCAGGAGTTGTCTCTGGACAGTTTACAAGCACAAATCACGAGCGATAAAAACCAACAGCACAAATCAAAGCCAAACCAGCGTTGGAAAAAGTGGAATAGTATGAATCCTTGTGTTCTCATTATCTATTCGAATGTTAGGCTGGACCAGACACATACGAGTGTCCTCTTACCGTCTTCTGGGGACCACAGTATACTTTTACTGTATTATTGATATTGTATAATTATTACGAATTATCAGCGACAAATTCTAAATGACTCGGAAGATTGAAACAATCTGTATTGTAATTAAAGTTGAAATTTTATTCTTCATTTTAAGGTTCCAGCAAAGTTTATCTTGCAGATTCTTAGAACCTAACCTAAAGAACTGAGTCAAAGCTATCTCTAAAGATATTTTCTTCTAATGGTCATCAATTTTGTCGGTGACCATCGAGAGCATTCACTGTTCATAAGGAGTATCGTAGGTCAACCTGTAGAGGTAAAGCTACTACGACGTGGAACACATTACAATAACGTAATTATATCCTGAAACTGTCTAAATTTTTATGTATATTGGAATAATAAGATGTATATGATATGGTATTTTAGAAGATCCATACACTAATATCAAAATAGAAATGTGAATAAATTGTAAAATGTTATGAAAAAAAAACAATTTCACCGGTGTTATCAATATACTCTACCCTTTCCTGGGAAGAGGCACAAGCAATCATGACGTCATCAATTGTCCTCTATGTCGTTTACAAATAAAGTTGAAATAGTATAATTATATAACCGTACTTGTCAAATTGTAATTGTGTGATTCCCTCAGAAATTCCAATATAGTTGAAAGAACGAAAACGTTAGATTGGAGAAACTAATAGGTATTTAATTATTTACATACTATATCGTGTATAAATTTAATTATTGTTTCATAATTAGAATCGGCACATATTGTAAATTGGCTCTTAACGAACTTCATTGAGCAACATTGGTATAGGTTGGTATTCATTTAAAATGTGTGTAGTTGACATTCAATGGGTTATTCATGTACCAGTTGGTATTCAAATGTACCAGTACCATTTGACCTATCGATATGGTATTCAAATATGCTACTTTAGATGGCTAAAGAGAAATTTACAGAGTAGAAAAACTCTATAACTCTGTACGTTCCGTTTTCAGTGTTAAACGTTTCTCCACTTACACCATTACTCCCCCATTACTCAGCTACTCCGTTCACATTAAAACATTACAAGCACAAACGTCTTATCATGCATGGAACATGTGTGCTTGAGGAGCAGAGTCCGGGGTGCAAGTGACAATCTCCATTCTTTATGAACACCTATTAGGTAAATTGATAGTAAAATGTTCGTAAGAAAGAAATAACCATCCGAATTAAATTGGAAGAGTTCGAAATGGAATATTATTTTGACCTTACTTGCCTAGTTCGAGCAATAAACAAACCAATAAATTCCAAGCCCAAAGTTTTACAGACCATCGGTTCATCACATTCTTTGCTGACATAGCTATTTTAACCTATGCTTTATTCTGAAATAAACATTTCAAAATTGTTTAAAACTATTACTTTTTAGTAATGTTATAAATGAATACTAATAATTTTTAGCCAATTCTGAAAAACTATGATGAGGCCCATAGGCGTCATGGATCTCATCATACTTTGCTTTTCGTTCTGTGAGGGGGTAACGCCTAAAACATTGAATTCGATTTTGGTACGGAACAGTAATAACGATTTTGCATTTAAAAATATGTTTTTTTAATACTTATTATTTATTATTACTTAATAAATATACACCGCTAGTATTAACTAAACTAAAACAAATACACAATAATACACTAAACTAATATTTATTAGTTTTCGCAAATAAGTATTTTTTAAACTTTTAACTCACTACTTATAGTCTTTCATGCCACATCTGACATCTTACATAAATATTATTGCATGCACTATGTTTAAAAGCAGTCTTCAAGACACAAAGGAGGAATTTACAGGCACTGACATATTGTATCTTTTCTTCTTCTATGAGAGCAGGCCACACAAAGTATTCTCTTGATCCTATCAATAGCACCCACGGATGACTGAATTTCAAATTTTCGAACTAAAGCTACGTCATTGCTTATGGCAGGTGTCAGAAGACCTCTAAATGATATTGATCCTGAAATCGAACATTGCCATCGTCGTCCTAATGTTATATTTGTTATATTAGAGATGAGCGTTGACCAGTGCCATTTTGAAAATGTGGATTTAAGGATTTAACACCACCGAAGATATTTTCGTTCACTCATCATGATTACGGTTACATTCGTATGATTCTCAAACCAAACAGGGCGGACGGGTTTCTTACTACTCTCACGTAATTATTCTACTTGCCAACTCTAACCTTCACAGTGTTGTGCAATATATATTCTTACAATCTCCCATTAACAGCAGTCTGAGATCCAAACTTTTCTGCACCCAACTTTGTGATGTAAGTTATTTTTACAAAAGAGATTTTGACACATGCATGGTGTTATAAAATCTGACTGTATAAACAGGATGACCTTTGTCAAAGTCTTTAGAGAGCATATGCAGAACAGCCTGTTCAGTATATCCTGGACATAGTAGTTCATCCAATGTGCCTGAATAAACACTAACCACAAATACAGGGCCATTGGGTTCAGTATATACATACAGTTTTATCCCATGCTTTTCATTTGTTTTTATGTACTGTTTGTGCATAACAGTAAACACCGCTCCATAAGAAGGTTTCTTACCATGCAAGTAGGTGCTTTGAATTTGTTTATTAAAATAAAGATTGCAGGCCTAACAGAAGATAAGGAAAATAATCGTCACCTATAATTAGATGGAACAAAACCATTAGAAATCAGCCCCTTGACATGCAATCACCAAACAAAGGTTGAAGAAACGTTTGGAGGATTACTAAAATCAGAAGCTTTGGCTATAAGCGTCAAATTTTCCATTGGGCTATTAAATATTTTCGGCTGTGGTTTCTGACACAAAAATATATCCTGCATTTAAATTTGTTAGTATAACTATAAATTTGATAAAACACCGTCAATAAGCATGGTAATTTAATCTGAAATGGTTTATTATATAGTTACATTAGGACTGCATTCATAGATTAAACTCATAATAAATTCATACATGTGATCTAATACATTAGAAGACTAATTTCATCACAGGAATAAAACGCCTTATATTGAATTGTAATGCAGGTAAATTCATACCTGTCCATAACAAAAATACTCAGCTTTGAATTTTGTGTAAAACTTATTTTCTGCTTTTTACTTTGACCGGTATAAAGGGCATATGTTGTACACATCGTTTGAACTGAACGATTGCTCTATAAAGCCTGCCTCGTTTGCAAGTCAGAGTTCTCTTTGTGATGTAAAAATGCTGCCACAAAGTCCCCGGGGCAATGTTGAAGCCATCATGATATATACGATTACTTTATCTACAAATAGAAATTGAGTTACTTTGCCTTCTCGTTCAAATATTTCCACGAATGAAAACTAGCGTGAAGTATCTCCCTGTATTGATATGTTTTATAACATTTATCATATTCGATATTAAAATCTGTGTAGTGGGTCATTCTATTTCAATAACTTCTGAAATACCAGAATTAAAAATGTACGTTCATTATCTAAAATTATTTTATTATATTAAATTACAGTAGTACACAGACGTGACTTTAATTACAATTAACGTACGAAAACTTTTACTGAATTGATTGTACAATTCAATTTTGGCTTAGGTTGTGTAATTAAACACAACGTAACTACCTTTACTGCTCTTAGACCTCTAGACCCTATACCTAAGTATACATGTATGCATAAATAACTACATATATTCCATCTATATTCATACGTGATAACCTCCTTAGCGCAAAATATCAATATGCCGTCTCCCTATGGCAACTGTACTGCTCTTTGACTTTTAGACTCCAAAATCTGTAGATTTATGTGGCCCATGAAGAACCTATGTACCACGTTTCAATTTTCTACAGCTTTCTACAAATAGTTATAGCAAAGTTTCACAACGACACAATTTAAAGAAGGACATATAATGTCGTTAAGAACACTGTGTGGTTGTTTTTGTATGTGATCCATAATCCTTCACTTTAACCTAATTTATAACCCTAAAGAACCTCCCTCTTCTTACACTACTGTAAAAGCTACTAACGTTTCCCTCCTGACTGCTCTACATTTGAGTGTGTGGGTGTTGTCTTTGTCAGTTCTAGCCCACTCTTATGCTTGTATTATACCTTTACTTACCAAAGGACATGCAAGTACCACACGAGGAGATTCAGGATCCCAGAAAGATTCCAGGTATTATAGAGATGGGATATAAGATAGGAGATGGAAGGTAGGATAGGAGAAAATAGGCATTCACCGTATAAGATACAGAGATTTCGACGAAATCAAAATAGTTAAGGAAGGAGAAAAGATTAAAATTAAGTGTTTAATTCTATATCAAACTGGTATTACAATTACATTATTGGCATTTACATTATTTTATCCAACGAAATTCCAGAGTTGTGTTTCTTAATTACTTACAATATTCTGCCCTTTCTGTAATAATTTTGGGTCAGTAAATTAAAAAACACGTGTAGCATACGTTACTTGTAACTTCACCTGTTAAAGTAGAGATTTGTATTGTTCTATCCAATGCGGTTGCAAGACAAAGGAATTTAACGACTCAAATCACCCAAAATTCCAAATCTAAAGGTTTTATAGTTAGCCAATCCCTATAATTGTATCTGCCTACGGCCTTGGTTCTGTAGACAGTAAAAAAGTTATTTAACTTAATCCCTACTTAGTTCACGAACATTATACTAATCCAGAAAGGCTGTAAACGAACATTCAATTTTAAAAACTAAAATACTATTTTTTATTAGTTTCAGCAGGGGCAAGTCAACCGGAAACCATATAAAGAACACACAATTTAGAATGTGGATTTATTTTTTCAGCAAATTGAAGTTCAACAACTGGTCTTAGCTTCTTAATTCCAAAGTGGGATGGACTCGTTTCCTCGTAGTAGACATTTCACCTCGTACAATATTTATTTAGCAGACGCAGCATTTTCATTTCCTAAAGAGTGAAAGAGAATCTCCGTTGCAAATCCGCTTTTATATAAATATAGTACCTGATTAAGCCGTATTCCTTATGATGGAAATAATCATGGAGCAGCTTGCACGAAAATAGTCCAATGGTGTCTGGTGCACCTGAATTGCCCCTCTACTCTCCGTGCGCAACTATGTTGCCATTTTTACGTTTATGGAGAATTACTAATACATCTCAACGTCTATTTCAATAAACAAATATCATCTACTAATACCGTTATCAAATATATATTTTATTTTATTCATCTCTTTTTCATACAGTATTCTATGACCATAACCGGAAACAGCTAGTGGTCGGCAGCGATTTTGCAACACCGCTTCAAATGATTTGGACTGTTTTGGTGCAAGCTACTTTAGTACATCTATTGATAAAGGTACATCGGCGACAATTGTAAAACACAATTTTCTGTTTTATCTACACTATGAAACAATTTCATTTTTAAAATACGCTTTCTGCTAGAGCAGTTACCCACTCTTTAAAGTTCCAATTTATATATATTTTAAAATTCAATAAAGCTCTTTTTATCATAATATTTCACTCTCATATTTCAATATAGACAAATTATTAGTCATGTTACCATATACAATACAGGAAACTCCACAAAACAAGTTTAAATACAAAACAAAAAAAAAGGTTTTCCCTCTCTAACTTTATAAGCCCAGTTCTGCATTTAACCGATATTGGACCAGATGGCGTTTATCGAATAACTGTTGCTGCTGAATAGACATATTCGTCGGCTGTCCATATTACAGTCCTTTATAGCTGGTAGCGTATATCTCAGATCCCTTGCAGTAAAAGAATTGAAGTATACAAACTGAATAATTATATGCTTTGCTCATAATTTAGTGGAACGGAAATAAAGGCTTCAACACATTTAGTTATAGTTATTTTTAATATTTGATCCTGAAATTTATATAACGTTAAAATCATCTCAAGATCTATCCCCAACACATCTTATAAACAAACCGTTTCATTAGGATGAGTTTCGACTTCCATAAGTTGCCAAAGTAGGACAAAACTATGCGTTGTGTTTACTTTCAGACATAAAAACATTGGATTTTGTGCACTTCAATTGTAGCCTTCACTAGATCCGACCTATTATACGAAACGCTAATATTAAATCATAGCTAAACTCATATTGGCCCATTGTATACTTTATATTAGAGAGTATTGCATTGTTCAAAACATTTAAAAACGGGTGTAGAATTTGATGCAACAACCGTTGTTCAGACGGGATTGAGAAACTGTGTATAATTCCTTTTATGAAGACATTCACTCAACTGTAGAAGGAATGTTAACTGGAATGGCGGAGCTTGCTGGAATGTCAGTGAAGATCTGTTCTCTTCAAAGGTATTTCATATTTCACCCCATTTTTAATACAAACTGCTAAGCTTTTTGTTCTCCACAGGGATGACTATATTGCAATTGATGGATTTCTTCGGCATTTAAAGTACTTGGCTAGACCAGACGTAACATGACATTAGATTCATCTAATGCAACAAATTGTTATAAATCCTCCCAAACTTTGAGAAAAACTTCACCAAATTTGTGTCCATTCCATCAAAAATTCTGAACCTCATTTTGGAATACTATTAAATCATCCTTACACAAATATAGAAGGTTAAAATCTATTTTCTATTGACATCCCATGTTAAAAGTTTTTTTATATGCGGTTATTTTCAATTTTTAATAACTTAACAATTTATTAGAAGTATTTAATTCGTCTCTAGCGCAATCTGGAATAAAAGTAAGATGGTACCTTGGCATTTTTTATTTGCATGACTGCTATTGCTGATCAAGCATTGATATTTATTTCGTTTTTTTTTTTTTATTTAAATGTCGATGTGCGTTTCACCCTCTTTGGCGAACTTCAGCTGAAACATCATCCGTCTGCATGTGTGTGCATCTGACTGCACGTCTGCATGTATATATATATATATATATATATATATATATATATATATATATACATATATTTTTTGTGATTTCAATGTTTATTGAAATTATATATATATGTCTATATATAATATATATATGTCTATACAATTAATTTGGCTGAGAACTAGTGAATAGATTACATTGGTCTTATGGGTAACCATCTTGGTAGCGATAAAATAGCATAGTAAATAAATGTATATTCAAACTCAATAGACCCATAGGATATTCCACAATGTGATATATTAACAGATGTAGGCCTGACGATCCTATCACATATAACATCATTATGTGGTTATTTGGTGAATAGAATTTTATTATTTAAACACTGATACGTAAACTTATTTAATAAACAAAATTGTATCATGTGAAAATATATCTCGACAATTATTTCATCTGCAGACTTTTGCATGAAACCTTATTTATACATAGTCAAGAATTAGTTCTATGCTAGTACATGGCCAACCATGGAATTTTGCTGAGTGCCGTTGAAGCTACCAAGAGAATGAAATCAGCTATAGATTTGAAATTTGCATGCAACCTCACCGAAACCTATTGCGACTCGTGGTGTGGCGTTTGTCTCCCTTGTATGTACAATACATTGAGGTATAATAAAGTAATATATGTAGATTACATGCAAACAGAGTTCACCAAGATTATATTTTGGTACACTCTGTTGCAATTTGTCAAGTTATATTCGATCATTGTCTTAGTCAAAAGGATTAAAAGGGATTAATAATTATTTAGTCATTATTATTCAAATTATTTTACAGTTATTGGGTAAATACCAATAAAGAACATTCATACAATTTCCCTAACACTGTTAAAAGATACTTGTTTACTATTTACATAACCTAATTATATTATAAATGCGAAAGCGCCTTTGTTTGCTTCTTTTGCTTTCGCGCGTAAACTATTCAACCGATTGTATTGACATTTTACGTGGACATTTTTACGTGCCTGGGATGATTATAGGCCTATTTTTATTTGAAAATCTCTCCGGGCTACGCCTCATTGATCTTAAATGTAGCAAAAAATTCCATCTTGGTCTTTAAGGTTGATAAATATTAATTAAATGAGCATGTCAAATTAACTGTATTGTATAAACATTTTTTATGATTTTCAATTTTTTTACATCTAAAGGGAGTATATTCTAATATAAGTGATTTCTAATAATGATAGAAATAACAATTATTATTAAAGCCGTTTTAGATTTGAGTGATTAAGTCAGTACTCATCTACCTTAGAATATGTCCTAAAACATAGTCAGAATTTGACTCCAAAAACTCAGGCAGTCAGCAAAAACTATGCTAGATGGAAGTTCGCTGAACTGTGCTTTTGATATAATGTACCAATACCAGTTCTAAATATGCTAAAATATTGTTCTGTTTGTAAAAAAGCAAAAGCGTAGTGTAATCGTTAATGTAGTTTTATAGTATTAGATCTTAATGGCAATGTTGCTATCTAACTTTTACTATAAATCCAAAGACTTTTATAAAACTCATCTTCGTTCACTTTTGACAGAAGTGGGATTCTCTGATCTGTGATATATATATTTTTCCTGATAAAACAAGGCAAAATCAAATATTGGAACAAATCATACTGAGAACAAGTAAATTACAATGGCCATAACTCTAAACGTTTTGATGTATTTTGTCGATCGTGACAACAAGGCAAACTCAACATTGGCATCGGATATATAATTCACTCGATTACCTACTAAATTGCGTGCAAATCAGTGAGTAATCGCTAGTAGGAAAACATAAACATGCCTTTGACATTTCACAAAATAAACATTGAAACAAAAAACCCGAGTTATGAAACTGTAAAGAGAATACACACTCACATAATTATTTATTAGTTTTAAAACTATAATCATTTTTTTATTTTATAATTGTATTAGGCTACAAAAGTTGTATCAAAGAATTTCCATTAATTTAGTTAAAATAATCAATTATTGTATTATGATCCATTCTCAAAACCAATCACCCGTATTCCAATACACCATGAAACATGAAAATTACAATATTTAAAGTTTTAATAAACAGAAATCGCAGAAGCTCTAATTAAACCTGAAGGATTTCACTACCACAAACCTAATTAATACTACAAGGTATAGTAAGTACGCTACATCACGTGCCGTAAGAGGCTTCGCTGAGGTTAAATGCAAAACTTTAAATCTATAGCTCTTAGTAACGCTATATATCTCGTATAGTATATATCACTATATAGTATCTATAGCGATATACTTAGTAACGCTTGGCAATCTGATTAAATTCAAAATCACTGCCCTAGCCAATATTCGCAGACTTGCAAAAAATTCATGCAAAGCAAACTTTCAAAACCTGTACACTGTTATTTCCGATAAAAAGCTGCTTGTTTCCCCAAGGGTTCCATTGCATCGAGCATGTTAGATTTATTGAACGAGTTTCAGACTCAGTGGGCAAGAACCGTCTGGTTAACGTGATATATACTGATGTTCAGAAAAACATTTCCCTGCGTTGATTTATCTGCAGTAATGAATTGTAGTACAACAGTTTTAGTAATATTTGTATTAAACCTTTTCTTGTAAAGTTTCAAAATTTCAGTAAATATATTTTACTAAAAGGACACAAGTATATATTTCACAACTAACACGTCGCTTCAGAGGTGGAACCCTTCTTTTGAAAATGCATTAAAAAGCAGAGATTTACGCCATATACTTTACTGTATACAGGTTATTTAAATTTCTTTATTGGCATTAGGATGTTTGTGACTTACGAACATTTTATTGGAGATTAGACTAAATATCTGAATAAGGCGGGAAGAGCTGATCCAACTAGAACATGTGATTACCATTGTCTAATTTTGGAGTTTGCAACAAGCGGAAGATTAACTCTTATCTTATCTTTTTTATCTTAGTCTTAACTCTATTTGAGTTAAACTAAATGTTGGAATTAAATATCTAAGATTAAAAAAATCCTTATATTACCATAGTCTGCAACAGGTTCCACTTTGTAAGGTTACCGTAGAAATTATATTACGTTAAACAGTTACTAGAAATTTGAAATTAGAGACAGGTTTTATATAAATTTATTAGTTTTTATGAAACAATACAATTATTTACAGTGTCTAAAACAAAGATATTGTTATCTCGTTCAATCTAGTGTAGAATTTGCCTGTTATATGAAATACTGCGCAGTTATATATATAAACAAATGCTGAGTTACTGAGAAGTTCATTTGGAACTATAAAATAATAAAAAAGGCTCCTTATCTGTGGCCATCTTCTTTCCGACATAATGATCGCCATTTACTGTTAATCTTCGGTCAGTTCTCTGTGGGTGGTCGTTCAGTGCAGACCTATTGTAACTTGTATTCTTTAGCTCAGTTTTAATCATAATTAATGTTTTGTTTTTGTTAAGTCCATGTTTTATAGTTAGTGTGCATAGAGTTAGCACATCATGTATTTTGTGATTCTTGACTTATGTGTCAACGCTCTGGCATTTTTTAATTGTTTTAACCTACATTTCAGTTATAAGTTAGGTTAGTTATCTAAGTGAGGAAGAGTTCAGTTGTAGAGCTCGAAACGTGGTGTTCCAGATATGTTGTGTCAGTGAACGATGGGAAACGTCCGGAAAAATCATGTTTCCTTCATACTTATATTTGTTTTATTCATAACTATGAATTAAAACTTTGTTTCCCAATAAGGTGATTTGTATGATTATCGAATTTTTTATTTAAAACTTTAGAAGCAATTATTAAAACATTTCTTCATACTTATATTTTTTTAATTCATAACAATTAATTTAAAACTTTGTGGGTAGCAAAGTTTCCCAAGAAGGTCATTTTATGCTAATCGAATTTTTTATTTAAAACTTAGAAGCAATTATTAACACATTTATTTTATAATTAGAACGAATTACTGGCATCCCTGGTGGCGATTGCAATAGAATAAATATATTGCAGTTTCAAAAACAAATTTATTAAAATATTAAAAGCTATTAAGTTATTAAAATTATAAATTATTATCAATTTAAAACACATTATCCAATATACTAATATAAAATCTAATAAATATGTATAGATTATGGCTGTCGATTCCAGCAAGATGTTGGATAACAGAGGTAGGTGGAGAGGAATCGATTTTGTCTTCAGAACTACAAATATAACGCATAGACACCGTCTATAGAATGAGGTATTCAGAGAGTCACAGCATATACATGTAGAACAAACAAATCAGACATTGAAAACGAAGTTAAAATACTCTTTTGTAGCTAGGCTGTTTAACCTGGATTATGCCTGGGTTGCTTGTAGGTGTCCATTTAAAGATAGGAAGTGTTTGGTCTTTAAATACATCGTTGTCAAAAATGACGAAAACTTGAAGTGTGGATTATAAAAAGGGATACAAATGTATTAGTATTTAGCTTCCAAAAGAGTGGAATAAAATAAAGATATAAAACCCTATTAACAGTTAAAGTGTACTATGTAGATTTCTGATTCAGTGAATTCATCATGTTTAGTTCTAGATTAAGGTAAGTATAAGTGAAAAATAATAATCGAATTAAATTTATAGTAGTTAGAACTAACTAAGTCTGCAGCTAAATTTTATATATAATTTATGTGCTATTAAGATAGTTTGTTAAAATAATATTTTTTTTTAATATCATTTTAATTGAAAAAGAAATATTAAATCTGTAGTAATTAATTTGAATACTTTTATGCATTTAAAAATTGTGTAAATTTATTAGCATTAAAAATTTCTAATAATCTAGATTTAATAAACAAAACTGAACAAAATCCAATAAACTAAAATCTTAATTTAAAATTTAACAATCATGTAACATGCGAATTGACATGCAATGCATGTCAAACAACTGTATTGGAGAAACTGGTCGATCCCTCGAAATTAATATTAATGAACGTGTCAAAGCCTTGAAGACACAGTCAATAAATATATACTGATCATTTAATTAATACCAGAGATACGTTTATAAATATTGAAAGCAATCTTCAAACTACTTTCATGCAAGTAAAGTAACCCAATGTCTACTTTAGAACATTTTGAAATTAAGAAAGTAGTTCTAATTCACGGTTAAGTGAACAAATTATTTGCTTTTATTTACATTAAACCTAACCTACAAGTGCACCTCATGATGTATTAACTGAATATAATTAATATTTAACATTTTAAGGTGTTTTATTTATTTTACTCGTATCATAAAATGATTTATATAAATCTGACCTCTGTAATACTCTATAAAATCTAGAATTTAAATCGAACCGAATTTTAACCCTGATTTTGAAAGGAAAGCGATCACCAGCAGCTGTTCACTGGCGAGCTTATTGTGCCAATATTGCACCGCATGCAGGCAGTCACGTGATCTGGTTCATGAGTATGTACCTGTCCGGCAAGGATTCCGATATTACCAACCCACCTGACCGCGATGTGTATTAAACAGATTATATTTGTTTTTTGTTTGAGGTTTTGCAATACATTTTGAGTTATAAGTCTATTTTAAAATTCATAGCTGTTTAAAATAAACCTGTATACAGAAAAAGGAGAAAATTGTTTTTTAGTAGCTTTTTTAGTTTTTAGTAAATTATTTTTATCTTCAGCCGTTTTTATTAGGGCCTGATTACAATATGTAAACTTTCCAACTCTAAATGCTTGTAATTTGATGAAGAGTAACCTGAAACAATTTGTCTAATCTTTCTGTAATCAGGGAAGTTACTGTAATGAGCTACGTGTTTAATATAAAATAGTATTTTCCAAACACAAAATCTATTGCAGCACCTTAATGTATTTGTATTGTTTAGTGATATATGTCGAAGGTATTTCGCTGAAACAAGTGTAGTACTTGGTTGGTATATGAATATGTTATACTACATCAACTGTGCGTACTGATTCCAATGTTAGTCTTAGTGACACTAGTGTTACATTATACAAGGTTTTGTTTAAATAAAAGAAAGTAGATATTAATTTGTGCAAGAAAAACTTTGTCAAACACTTGGGTTTACTATACAAGAAGTAGTGGGGATGAATATGCCCCATGCGATCCTAATAAAATGTATTATATAGAAAAATAATTTAAAGTAAAATTGTATACTTTATGCAAAGAAGAATCCAACGTTGTTTTGATAAATATTACAATATAACAGTAAAGGCTTTTTTTACATTAATAAGTACTAATAATATCCGTCCTAGCCTGTATAATGGAACTCTGCTAAGTGCTGAGTTTACATTTTGCTACTTACTCTACTACACAGCCGCTCACTACAGTAGGGAGCTGAAGGCAAAGCTTACATCAGTCTGAAGAAAATTAGGTCCGAGCCGCGGACTTGACCACATTGTCTTTTCACTTTAAACAGAGCATTTTTTATTTTCTTTTTACAACATTTTAACAGTAGCGGTAAAGAAAACTGTTACGATTCATAACTTTTTCGAAAACACTCAGAAACAATGAAACGTATAGTTTAAAACAACAATAAATGTCCCTCTTTATTATTAGAAATTATCATTAAAACGTAGGAAACTACATATGCACAGTTATGCATTTTTAATGCTTAGTGTAATATTGTTCATTTTGCGATGATTATTTTCGAGGCAAGCGAAAATATTCGCAACTTGCCAGATAGCCAGTCGAGCTGGGTTTAAAAATTTCCAGGGTTCGAGAATTTCATACAACTATTATTTATTGTTAGGAGTCGAATCAGAGGGCCCTGCGGAAGGAATTGATACTTCCAAAATAATGTTAGGCTTACTTCATCACGTCAACTCCAATAAAATTTTGAAGAAGTAAAAAAATTAAAAAAATAATCTTGCTCAGAAAAATAAAAATTTCTTGTTCTAGGAAAGTTATTGCTCAAGCGAGTTCGATTTTCGAAAACAACTGTATTGTTTATTAATACGTCGGTCAGTGAGGAATTACAAGTAAGTTGAGTAGTCTCCACTGATAACTGGGTCGGGGAGTCGTATACAGTAATTATTGTAAGAGCCTGGGGTTGGAATAATTAATCGGTTAAATAATGATGGTTAGTAGAAGCAAAATACAGAATCAAAGCAAAATATGAATAGCAATGGCAAACAAAAGCAATATTCAAATAACACCAATAGCAAATATAAAATCTTATAAATTAAAGATTAGCCATGCACCAATATCACAGTGCAACTACTATATACATAAAGCAAGTACTAACCATTAACAAAAAATATTTCTACGGGATGCAAAAGCTAGATGAATTAATAAGATAAAAATGGACTAAACTGTATTTTTTCTCTAGACAAGTGTATAGCTCCAAAAATAAAATATCGAGTTTACATTCTCAGGCATATAATTTTGGAAAATAAAAACAAAATAATCACTTATAACACACCATGCAGAATTACCCTACCATATGCAAGCTAAGATAAAGGTAAATGATTTTAAAACCATGCAATAGGCTACTAAGCTAAATTACTATAAATATTAGGGCTCTATGAATATCAAAGAAAAATTGAACACTCACCCTATCTGCACAGTTCACCAGAAATATAAACTAAAATATCGTTAAATAAATAATTTGATGGAGGTTATCGAGGTGAGGGTGTCAGGACGTTCGCAAAAATAAAAAGAAAGGATTGCGAGTCCCGAAATATATAAAGGAGAAAAATAAAGATAATCACTTACAAAAATATAAATAATTAATAAAATGAAAATTAGATTGAATTTCAATAAGAAAGAAAAATATTTCCGAGTAGATTAGAGATTCGCCAAGAAAGGTGATAATAATCAGACAACAGAACATAAGATTTAGTTTATGAAGACGGGGTCGGTGGGAAGAAAGTATTTATAAAAGGAAGTCGTGGGTAGAGGATGCCAGTACTATCGCCGGAAAGAAAGCAGTGGTAAGGCGAGTCCCGACTGTTATAATTTTTTCCGGGTAGGAGATAATTGGTAGGAAAGCTTGTAAAGGAAATTCGGGATGAGGTGTCAGATCGATCGCCGGCAAAAGAAATGCGAGACCTGAAAAATTTAGAAAGGAAAATTTTATCACAGTATTTAAAATTTAGTCGAAATGACAGAAAAATATAATCTGATTAATTGGAATTCAAAATATAAGTTAAATTGAAGAAAAGAATAACTTTAGTAATTCTAGTTGAAAAAGTAATTAAAGTTTGAGTAAATTTAGAAAGTCAAATATATTCTATTTAAATTTATTGATACCTTTAAATATCAAATAAATTATTAAGAGTATATTTAAAATCAAACAATTATCTTATCAAAATAAATCTATAACCATCAAACATTAATAATATATTACAGATCGATTAATTTTCATAAATCACAAATAAAATATTAAATTCTGTTTCACATAAAACTTTGGAAGAATTGTTGATAGAGAAAAACACTTTAGTAAGGAACAGGGTCGTTGTTCCTTACCTGGTGCTGGATATCGGCGGCGTCGAGTCGCGATGTACAGTCGTTCAGCGAGCGTGGTCGGGGGAAGGGGTCGAAGTATTCGTGGTGAGCAGCGGTCGTCGGCGGTGGTCGCGGTTACTGACTGTCTCTCTGTCTTCAATCGGCCGTCGTTATACGGAGGCCGACAAGCGACCAAAAGGACAAGCGACAAAATCTTTCTATTGGAAAACACCAAGTACAAATCAGACGTCAGAATGGCGGTGGGGGCGTGGTTTACGCAACCTCCCCCCTCCAAAGTAATACAAGGAAAGAGTAGTATCAGGCGCACAGAGGTTGGCAAGAGAATTGGATGATCCTTCCCTCACAGCTGCTTAGGGAGAGGGCGATGAGAGAGGGCGATATGACGTAACAGTGTCTGAAAATGTCAGCGATGAGCGTCTCAAGTATCAGGAGAGTAGAGAACAACAATAACATTGGGGCAGAGTGACCATCGCTATCCTGCATTGCTCCCTACGTTGAAGTCGTTGAGAGCCCACCGTACTCACGACGGTGTATTAGATAAGACAATGAAATTGCAGCCGCATTTTAGTTATCTCTATACACATAAGTTTGTTGTACTTCTTGATTACATATTACATCATATTTTTGCAGTTTAAAAACTGCATTTATCTATTACCAGCCCAATTCTTTTAGTAGCCTATAGACTGCTTTTCTAAAGAAGATTGGTTTTGTGTTTTTAAATTTTAAGCTCTCTCTCTCCACTTTAACCAATTACTATACAAGAAAATAATGACAATAACAATATCTTATTCAAAAATTGTAAGAGACATCTCTTGGGATATTGAGGAGTATATTGTTTTAAAAATTCTAAATTAATGATATAGCAACGATATCAGATCAGTACCATAATTGAAAGTAAGAAAATCAATAATTACGTCATGTTACTGCCGTAAGAATTTGTCATCATTCAGCACAAGCGTATATTGCGTAATTCTGCAGCCGTGTATGTGTAATTAGCGGCGAACAGTGTTTCCAGATTTTACTTAAGAATATATATCAAGTACAATCATATGGCGGCTATGAATATTGTGCCTGTGTCAGGCCTGTCCGGGGGCTGTGATTACAGAGTCCTGTCACGCTCATCGCGTACAGGCGTAGGTTAACGGTTTAAAATTTATTGTATTTTAAAGAATGTTCCGCCGCGCCGCCTTTCATGTCCTGTCAACCGCGTGCAGCTCCTGCGGCTCGTGCAGCACCTGCAGCTTCAAGATTCTAGTCCAAAATTATAAACTTTATTATTTATTCTCGTAGACAATTTGTATACTGCAATATGCTTCATATATTCATTTCTTAATCAAATATTATATTATAAGGTACGCGACACGTGGTTTGGTTTAAAATGAAAAGAGCAAGGAAGGAAACCTATTGAGAAATGTATTTATTACTTCATTTTGTTTATTATCTATATCTATTTAGATCTCTCCTTAAACATTTGATAGTGCCGAAGTGGTTTGAGACATAATAGCGTTACAATTTCGTATGAATGTCTATTCAATGCCCACTACTAGTATGCAAACTATCTCTGTGTTTGTATCGTCATGACGCAAAAATACATTGCTTATATTTAACCTCTTTCCACTACTCAACAGAGCTGAAATGTTGCATGTAAACTCTAACCCTGTAATGTTTTTTTTTAAATATATAACAATTACTTATTTAATTACAACAGCTGTATACCGTTATACATTAGTGTTTAGTAACTGAGTTATTGTTGTGTATGAGTGTAATTTACTTTACTATGTATAACTATTTAACAAAGTAGGATATCGTTTAAAAAACAATTTGTTGTGACTGAGATGCTAAAGGCTTATTAAGTCCTCTATAAATTGAACTATTACGCCTCAACTCTAGTTGTATATTTTAGATGACGGATGTTTAAAGATTGTTTCTGTAAAAATAAAATTAAGATCATAACGTATTTATTTAAAAACTACCGATGATATTTAAATTATAACTGGTTTTCTGTTGAAACAATTAGAGTACAAAACACCTCAAATAAATAATAAATTGTTAAAAAACCCTAAGTAATTTTATGGTTCAGACACATTTAATGAACATTTATTTGTTTATGTGACTCTTAACAATTGGAAAATATGTTAACGGATTGAAGTAGCACATGAACAATGTTTATAGATTGGTGTTGTCACTTCTACGATAGGAATCACTTTGTTCCTGCTACATATGTGGTTTTGGTAGAAAACAGACTTGGTGGTGTCGCGCGCTATGCACAGATTCCACGGGCCACGAACTTAGTCGGCTGCTCGCCCTTCCGTAGTAATGGGATAACCGAATGGATTTTATAACCGACTAACCAATCAGTTATTTTTGTCGTTAATCGGTTATTTTAGTCGAATGAATAACCGATTACCTTCTAATTCCACATTTTAGGGATTTCCACCACTACCTTCTACCGTCATTCGCTCTTCAGTTTCCGTGTAGCTTACTTCGTCCGCTAACCATGGCAATGATTTCCGAGGTTTTAGGGCTCAAGTTCAAGGCAACAGTGTATCACATAGGAGACGGATATTTTTATTACAAAAATTCTACGGACAGAAATAATAAGTTCTATCTCCGATGTGCGGTATCGAAGTTGTGCACAGCAAGAGCCAATATGCCTCTCCAGCCCGAAGCCAGGCTTGCTTCCTCTTTGGTGACGTCTCGTCCTCACAGCCACCCTCCTCAGCCTAATTGGCTCGAAGTGAATACTCTCAGGACATCAATTCTGAGAAGATGCGAGACGACATCAACGCCGTTTAGGCATATTCAGAGAGAGGAAAGTGAGAGGTAAGTAATCAATATATATATATATATGTCTATATTGTTAAAACAGCTATCAAATATAGATTGAGTTTTAACTTTACTGAGCATTTGCGAGTGGACCGGAAACTTTTCATTTATATCAGTCTATATGTTTATTTGTCCGTCTGTCCGCATATCTCGAAAACGAGTAGACCTATATACATCAAATTTTGTACGCAGCATCGGTTTATATAAGAATTAATAAGTTCGATTGAGTCCGACGAAAAGAAACTATATTCAATTTCATCTCAATAATATTTTTTTCGGTCTGATTGTCAGTTTGTCCGCAGAACATCTCGAGAAGGAAATGAGCTATTTTCTTGAAACTTTGCATGCAGATTTAGTGAAGACTTATACACAACATTTGAGCTCATTTAGTAACAAAAAAGTAATGGTTACAAGTAATTTACACATAAATAGCAAAAATTTAAGTATACAGAAACTAAATGTTAGATTTTGCCTGAAACTAAATGAATACAGAAGCTTTGTCCTTATGTTCAAAATTGGTTTAGGAATAAAACTGATTATTTACTGCCCACGGGGTCTTTAGGTAATCTAAAAGTATAAAAAAGCAATATATTTAGTCGATTTATGGATTTTTTAAGATTATAAGTAATGGAACAAATGTATACCGTCTGTTCTACATTCATTGCGCACTGAAGGGGTCTTAGAAACTACAAGAGATACAGCAAGTTTTAAAATAGACAAAGTTGTGCGTAATAACAAGACCAACAAATTAACTTGGTAAGCTGATTATTGGTTTCGTCGTTCACAAAACTATTTTTGGTCAACACGTTCAAGCTGTCACAGCTCTCTTATTAGCTATATTAAAACGTTGCTCACATGAAATCTGCATGAAATATCGTCTAGTTATTAAAAATTGTAAGAACAAGTTTTCGAAGAAAAACAAGCATAAGATATAGGGTTCGACTAAAAATTGTTTGTTAAACCAATTTTTTATTAATAAAAAGATATTAACTTTTTACTAATTTCAAAGATACCGTATATGATATATTCCCTCAAGGTAAGTATCGAATAATTAATAAAAAATAATCTATTTTTGATATTTTTATTTTGGAATTAATCACCCATAATTAGATTGTTTAATTATTTTTATTTTATATAACATTCTAAATGATGATACAATTTGAAACCAACATGCTATTTGGTTAATACAAAATTACATAAATGTCAGAAACAGTCACTTTTAGACTGACCTTGTCTGATCATTTCTATGTTTAAATAAACAGTTGAATCCACCAATGCGTCCAGTGGAATATCAGCCATCCTTATTTAACTATCAGAATAGTAGAATAAAAATTCCCTTTACACAACCGTATAATAACGGGTTTATTATGAGTTACTCGATCAAAACCAAGAGGAAAGTATAACACAGTATTATATTATTGATATCATTAAAAAATATACTTTCTTTTTTTTAGGTAAAAAATGGGTCGTTGCATTAATAACATACACTGCAACCCTACACCTCCTGCTTGCTTCTCAAAAAATAAATTAATCTCATTTTAATTATAATTTTAGAGAGCTAGAAGACATTTTATACAGATTTCCTGTGAACACTTTTCAATAAAGCTACTAATAAGAGAGTTGTGACCATTTTGACCACAAATAGTTTTTTTAGCACAGCGTGTGAACGACGCAACCAATAATCAACTTGACCACTTAAATTTGCTGGTCTTGTTATTACGCTCAACTTTGTCCATTACATCTTTACTATATCTCATAGTTTGCAAGATCCCTTCAGTGTGTATTCAACATAGAATACACGGCTTATTTTTAACTACTATTAAATAATGCACACCCTTCATTTATTTTAGGGTTGATATTGACGTCGCAGCTGAACTGCCGTATCATGTGCTGTCCAAAGCGATGCAGCGTGCCAGGCGAGCTGCTAATGGGCCCGTACCGAGTACTCTGCAAGAGTATGGGGAAGCGCTGTCGCAGAACCCTAGGTACGGGCAGAGTCATCGGGGTGAAGATTTCTACAGGGCAACAGTTGTCGACGACAACGGCGATGTTGCCGTAATCTTCATCTCCGAGAACCTGTCTGCAAGGCTCTCGGCCGATGGCTCTCACATCCATTTGGACGGCACATTTAAGGTAGTGCCGAGCACTCCTCCAAGCTGCCAGCTCCTTACTATCAGTGCTATTTATTTCGACCATGTAAGTTATCGTATTCTCACTATCCTTTATTTTTCCTGTAATAACAATATTTATTGATCAGTTACCGAAAAAAATATTAATGGGACCACTTCCACTATTCATGGTTTCATGGGTTGGAATGGTCTTATTTAATTTCCTATATAACTAAAACATTGTATTTGCGTGTCCAGCCTATTGAATTTTTCAGACATAATTGTGTAATTTGTAAACATGTTGTATTCCTTTAATTTACTAGTTTTGAAGAAGTGTTAACAATTTCTTCTTTCATTATATTAAAAGTGAACATTAATGTACATATTACATTACAATATTAATGTTAATTGTTTTTCGACCATGAAAAGTTATATGAAACGGGTGTACTAGTCATCTTTTGCAATAATCCAATCTTAATATAATATATCAAATAAGTAATAGTCATAATATGCCATTTGATTTATAACAGGCTTTTCCGGTGGCAAGTGTGCTGATGGGTAGAAAGACAGAGCTACTCTACAGTAGAGTGTTCGACTACTTGCGGGAGGTTCTGTCCGACTGGCACCCCACAGTATTCACATGTGACTTTGAGAAGGCGGTGACGCGTGCCTTAAGAAGAGCATGGCCGGAAAGCCGAGTGGCCGGATGTTGGTTTCACTCGGCAAATGTAAGTATTTCTAGTTGTATAATAATATGTATGTCAATAACAAATATTTATAAATAATATATAAATAATAATAATAAATATTTAAGGCCACTGTTTATTAAATAACTTGTCTATGACTGTACATAAAACAATAACGATAATAAACTTTTTATTGATGTATATCAACAGTAAGTTGTGTTAATCAAGATCAATATTGAACACACAAAAATTTAAACAAGACGTGTTCTTTGATAATACATTACTATAAAAATTTAAAAAAATAAATTAAACCTTGGAGATATTAAAATAACCGAAGAAAAACGTTAAGATTTATAAGGTATTTATATAAAGTTTTGTTTTAGTTATTTAAATAACGTTGTGTTCCATTAACTCATCAAATGTGTAAAAATGCCGTGGATAATTTTACCGGTAAAAGTAGGTAAGAAGTACCTTAAAGAAAAATTACTTATATTTCACAAATATACAGATATTTTACTTTTGTTGACATTCAATTCAGAAAACAAAGTAATTCGATATTATGCATGTTCTAACAGAGCATGAACAAGAAAGCGCGGACTCTGGGCCACGTTCAGCTGCTACGCCAAAACCCTGCTGCAAGAAAAGTTTACAAGATGTGCCAGGCCTTGCCTCTACTTCCAGCGAACATGATCGAGGCAGGGTACGACCATGTTGTGAACTTCGCGCAGCAGGCGGGCGTCCTCCAAAATCTCGCGGTGTTCCTCAACTATGTGCACCGTGTGTGGATTACTGGTAAGAACCCTTTTAGTGCTAAGGGGTCTGGCGCATTGCCAAACCCAAGAGTGCTAAGCATTTTAGTGCATAAATGCAGAGTTTTAGTAAATTCCTTACTATTCCCTTATTTCAGGTCATATCTTGTTACTTTTTTTCTATTGAAGATAAATAACCAATAAACAGAAATAAATACAAAAAATACATTTGTACATATTCGGATTGTTATAAAAAAAAATTTTAAATGTAAATTTTATAATATTTTTTTTGTTTTCTCTTTGGCATACAATTTTATTGTGTAAACAATTTTATATTATTTTTATCATCGTTTGCAGTCAGTAAATTGCATAAACTGAACCAATATATATATATATATATATATATATATATATTATATATATATATATATATAAATACGCTGCGTCTACAACGTAGACGCTGTAGCACTAAAAGGGCAAGAAAATTATCGTATTAACAGACTACTCAGATAAGATGTTGGTTTCCTCTTTAATATTTAACTATTTAAATACAATTATGTTCTAAATAAATGATTCTACTTTAATTGGAAAGTTTGTTAAACTAACAACATTATTTTACAACGAAAATAATGTCCTAGGTGTCGGTGTTGAGTCTTTCTCTGTTTATAAACAGAGGAGACGAACCAACAACGACATGGAATCCTACCACAGAAAGCTGAGGGATACCATGAATACTGCCCATCCGAACGTGTGGGTTTTTTACAGGTAAAGGTCCAAAAGTTAAATTTATTTAATTTAAGTAGCTTTTACGTGTAAAAGTAATAATTATGAAGAACAATTATGGTAATAATTACAACTCAAACATCTCACTCATATTGATATATTTGCTCATGTTAATAAAGACATACAATGAAGACTGCAATGAAGTGACTGACTGAACAACAATAATTGAATTTTACAGATGGTCTGAGAGCGCTTGAACACGAGGCTTCAGTAACGTTGGCTTCGTTACAAA
This sequence comes from Homalodisca vitripennis, assembly GCF_021130785.1. NCBI lineage: Eukaryota > Metazoa > Arthropoda > Insecta > Hemiptera > Cicadellidae > Homalodisca > Homalodisca vitripennis. The sequence continues at coordinate 125,148 of NW_025777464.1, read as the reverse complement.
GGGGTCTCAACGCTGTCAGACCACCTCGTCCGAGATATTTGTTGTCCAACAGGACAATAAATACTCTCACCACACGCTTAGACGACAGGCAGTACAGTGTTGGCGAGTTTTTGGAGGCTGCTAGTCACCAGCTGGACAACATCCACAACGAAGTCTACAACGTCGCAGGCGACGACGAAGACGACGATGAGGATGTTGTTGGTGTCGACGGTGGCAGATTGCCGCCGGACGAAGAAGCTGGTGGCCAAGCTGCAGTAGCTGTACGCGGTCGCAACCGTGGAGCGGTGGCAAGAAGAGGACGTGTTCGACGTGGGGCAGTGGCAGCACGCGGGAGACGAAGACATGTGATGGTGAGTTTAAAATGTTTGCCATTATGACATGTTTACTAGTATCTTTATATGGATCTGTAGAGACGGAAAAGTAGTTCTAATTAATCCCCAAAAATATATTTTATACCAATTACAGATAACGCAAAACTGTATAACATAATGATTTAAGCAACTCTAGATAGGCAAATTGTAAAATAAATAATATTTTAGGGAATAATTTGTTCTGTTTTAATGACAGTTAAATAGTATCGTTTCTTGTGCTCAATAAAAACCCTATTGCATTATGTAAGTCGACTAACCTGCCAAATATGCAGAAACATGTCTTTACATTTAAAATGTAGTCTAAATAAAATGTATAGTGCTTAGGAATCAGTAGTGTAATACACATTGGAAACACGGAGTTGCTATCTAATTTTTAGTAACATTTGTTAAATAAGTCATTTCACTAAGGTACCTATCACCTACTTCCACCAATAAAAAAGCCCAAGGCATTCTACAAATGTGATGAATTAATGGAAAATAACATTTCTTAAATTATTATAAAATAGACATTATTTAAAACCAAACTTGATATTAATATTTTTTATTTTCCACATTTATTTATATATTTTTAAGGTTATACTCATTTATAGTTAATTTTTTTTAATGCAAATATATTAGCAGAGAAGAGAATACGTATTGTTTTAATTTTGTACTTTGCATATAATTGGGCTCCAACTGACCTTTAATGGCCATCTTAAAGAATTTGCAATACCTGTAATAAATAGTTTTTAAATGTATAAGGTACCAGAGGTTTCCCGATGGAGGTGGACGTGCCCCACCAGCAGCGGTGGTCCCTGGAGCTGAAGCAGTGGAAGCTTTACCTGTTTTTGCTGCTGCTGTTCCAGTACCTCCTCCTGGTCCAGTGGTCTTTCCAGCTCCTCAAGCCCTACCAGTGGTACCACCCATTCCATATTTTCTAATGGTAGTTGACGGTGCAGCACTACAAGCACCAGTTTTACCACCTGTTCCAGTTGTGGGTAAGAACAATATTCGTATTAGTAATGTATTCGTTTCTTAAACATTGGAGGAAGGTTTGATTTAAAATTATAAAATGTTGAAATTTAATAGAACATTTTAATTGAATTATTTCAAATGGTTTAAAATGATTGTTTCAAACATTATTGTGTTTTCTTTATAATTGATAGAAATAAATTGGTAATTCTAAAATCACACGCCGTGTTTCTATTTCTTTACATGGTCAGATCCAAGTTGCTGAATAATAAGTATACTACTTAATAAAATTATTTTGCTTATTATTATTTAATAAAATATATAAGAAACAGTATATAATCATTTCTAATCCAATTTAACAGTTTATTTCAATAACTTTAAAGTAGAAATTAACCTTCAAGGGTTGACGATTAAACTATGTAATATGATACAATTTAATTTTATGTCTCAAAATCAAACAACAACATATTATTCCACAGGTCAGCAGCTAGTGATAAATCACTGCCTCGTTTGCCTGGAGCACAAGGCAGCGATGATGGTAGCTGTTCCTTGCGGACATCCCGCTGTCTGCGAGGACTGTGCCCCACAACTGGAACGAGAACATCGGTTTTGTATAGCTTGTAGGGCTCCCGTTGAACTCTATTTAAGGTTAAATAACCTACACTGATTTTAATTAACCTAGGATAATAATTTATTGTAAATAGTCGTATTTTAGTTTTGTTGTTGTTATGTAATTATATTTCTTTTTAACTAGCTGTTACCCGCAGTTTCGCACGCAATTTTCAAAATCGAAGTTCTTATATTACTTAATAAAAGCACTTATGATGGAGTCCTATGGAAATTTTAAATCGTAAGTAGGCATGCTGATGGTATATAGGATATATAGGATTATAAATAGTTATAGGTCTGCAACCGCAAATGAACTGTTATTGCTTTGCCTTTGGGACCCTATCTTCCTATTAAAATTATATTTGATTTGTCAAAACAGAATTTTATGTTATGTTAGTATAGATTTCTATAATACTCATATGATTTTTTCTGGGTACTAATAGATGTGTTTTTAGGAAGTAAATCATTCATTCATTTCAGTAGACAGAAATACTTAATTTTGAAATGGGGTTCGATTCAAAACAGTATCGTTTTCTAAATTATATAGATATCTCAATATTTGTATCGAAAATAAAAAACTGAAATCAACATCAGCAATACTAATTCATTTCAATACTTACATTGTGACAGTTTTCATCCATATGTAAATCATACATGATACAGTAAAGTTCTTACTTCCCAGTACATGTTCATGTATGCTATTTCTTCGGTCCAGTTTAGGTATTACATCAGTATTTATATACATAATCAGTATCGTAGAACCCATCAGGAAGTAAATGGATGCTATGTCACCTTGACGATTTTCTGTCATTAAAATTGCGTTTATAGTCACTCTCGTGTTGGCTTTGTGAGCCAGAATAAATCAATTGGTTTGCCTTTTTTCTCATTATGTTTAAATAAGAAGTTTTGTTACCTTTGTTATGCTTTCACTCTATAAATGTAAACAAATAGAAAATACTGGTTAAAATAATAAAACATGTGGTCGTGCTGACTTAATACGATGTTTAAAAATAGCAGTTGAATGCATTTATCCAGTTCTTGGAGCCCACAGTACAGAACTTTTGAAAGACCAGCGGGGCGTAGCCCGAAAGGATTTCCAAAATAAGAATAGGCTTATGTTTTTTTCTAGGAATGTCCATGTAAAATTTCAATACAACAGATAGAATGGTTTTAGCGTGAAAGCGTAACAAACAAACTTACTTTCGCATTTATAATAATATTAGGATTATGACAAATTGTTTCTTGTATTAATTTACTATATGTATATAATTATGTTTGAAGCTACTGAGTTGTAAATAGTTTAATATTGTAGCCTATTACGCATTGAAATAAATCATTCATCTTCTTCTTAATTTATTTTGAATGCTAGAGACTTGAATTTAAGTTCTTATTATGTAAACTTTTTGTTGTTTCTTAAGTCTGGTTATATAATATCATAGATTTAAGCAGAGCAATAAAAATTTAATATACTCAGTATAATACGTATTTCTAACTATTTATTTTTCCTCACCAAACCTTTTTAATGGCTATACATACAACCTCCTATTTAAAATAGCATTTTTAAACGTTTATCTATAATTCATAATTTTACTATTTACAAAAACGCGTTGAAAGAATTTGTTGTTAAAATTAATCTGATTGTAATAAGGTGAATTTACACTTCTGGTAACATGTTACTTTACTGTAGTTGTAAAAGTACTTCTAAGTACATCTAAATTAAATGTATTAATGAACTTGACCTTGCATTCTGTAGGACCGAAACGTGATATTTTTCCGTCATTTGGACAGACTTCATACAAAAAGAATTTGACATTTGAAAAGTTCATGACAAAGGCTGACATTGAATGACACTAAATATCAATTTTGAGCAAAATTATCCTCAGGCATTAATGTCTTGTAGTATTTATTGAAATAATACCCTACTCAGGATCTGATCATGTCATATTATGGACCGATTAACTCCCACCTCTCTGGAGTTTTTATGTCGTTTGCTTGTGCAAATAACCAAATTTTTAGTGCTTAAAATGATAAGAACGAGTAATTTGCAATCGTTTATTTGATTTCCAGAGTCTTGAAAAACTACTGTTGCTGACTCTACTCAACCTCTATATTTTGGAAAAGCGCTCTTTATTGTATGCCTCGATTGTTGGCCGAGATATAAATTCGTATGAGGCAAGGTAAATTAACCGACCGGAATGCATAGCACCTGTCCCTGAAGGCAGGTGTTCATTTTATAAACGAGTTGCCAAAATAAATTAAAAATTTCCAATGACCATGGGACTTAAAACATGCCTAAACAGTGTTTCAAATTCACACGTATTTACAATATTAACGAGTTTTGTTGCATGCAACTGGGAGATCGGCCAATCGGAAAACTGGGTTAGTTCAATTAAAAAATTAATGAAAGTTAAATGTACAGGATGCTAAATTGTAAAAAGGTAAAAGGTAAAAAAGGTCTTAATTCATCAGGTAAAGGTAGGACTAAGAAACCATCTCTAAAATTGTACCTAGGGAGCAACGGATAAGTTACACGTTTGGTTCTTGATTTTGATGTGGTGGGAATAAGAACAAAAATAAATTATACGACGCTTCCTATAGGACATGTATACATGTCTTTGTCATAAAGAGCATCTAAATTGACTATGTTACTTCTGGCCAGTGCAAGTAGATTGATTATCTACAGGCCAAAAATCTATCTTCAAGAATTGATTAAAAAGTGTAATTTTTATGGTTACTATCATATAATTTAAAACGCGTGGTGAAGATAAATTGATACAATTTTGAAATATTTTTTATGAAACTTTGCTTTACTTAACAAATTATGAAAGATATTTAAATAATTAACTATAACTAAAAGTGTAACAGATTTCTTTACTTCTTATTTTTGAATGAGTACTTTAGTGTAGTTTGAACTTATGAATGGGTTGATAAGAAAAACCTACTAACTAAGACAGTAAGGAGTTCTTGTGTTGGTAATAATTGTAACGGTTCAAAAATTCTGGAAATGAAGCGAAAGACCAATTTTTGTAGATCGGGAGCAACTGAAGAACACCTGCAACCCTCATAAATTATGAAGGATATCTCTACTGGTGAAAAAAATAAGACCATAAACCCCTCCAGATGGCCTTCCTTTGTCCAGCGGCACGTCGCGTCGGCCGTCTTGGGCCTTAGCAGGATTTTGTTTGGCCTTGCAATATTCACAAGACTGTGTTTAAGTGTGTAGATATCGATATATTACAAACATCCTTTTTGTGAAGCATGTTCTATGTTGCTTTTTAGATTTTACTAGGGATATGTGTACTGCTATATAAAAATGGATAGCTAAATGTGTAGGTAAGCGTTAATCTCGAGAAAGGTTGAAAACAATTTGGCTAATTATGGTTTTTTAATATTCGTTGCAGTCCGAGGATGGGTTACAACAATGAGAGGCTAAAAGAATTGCCCAACATATTGAAGAATTCATGTAAAGAATTAAAATCTTTACGACACGAAATCTGAAGTGAAATCTTGACCGTTATTATCATTTTCATATGAAATTTTACAATTAGGCTGAAACAACGGTTTACTTTTAAATAAAATGGAATATTGAAATATTAATTCTAGGTATTTTCTAGGAGGGAAAATAAAAGCTGTTTCACCCACCTCTTGGATCACATTAGAATATTTTCCAGTAACCATCACAGGAGTGTCTGGTACGCGTTTAAATATTATATTGCCCATGGCGTCTCTGTTATTCAGCAGGAAATTTCGCGTGAAACCACGGGCAAAAAGAAAAGACGGAAAATGCTGAGAGCATTACTACAAAGCACGCGAACCAAATCTACAATATAAAATATTTAAGAATAAAATTCTTATGAAGAGAAAAATTGCCCAGAAGTATCGATAAAACTAAAAATAATTCTTCTTAGCCAAACTGGTGATAGCTGACGGTTAAGAAACTTGTCAGTTTAATATTAAAGTCAAACGCGTCAGTAAGAAACAAATATGTGTTCTAGTCTACAACGATACTAGAGTTTATATTGCCCAAGTAAGACGTTCACAGGTATAAGACAAAAAATATGTCACTCATATAAGGAGTTTTATAATACTCGTAATTCCGATGGGCTTTATATAGCTTAGTTTGGTTTCACTCACATAACTATCTGTTTCAAACAATGATTAAGCTCCACTACATTTTTTGATTAGGCAACATGGCTGTCTGCCTATAGCAAAGCACATGTTTTAAAAATCAGATTTTTGTGTAATTTTGTTGATTGTAATAACAATAATATATTGTTGCTTCTCAATGGACAAACACCCCCCTCGGTTTCTTTATTCCTTGTGACTTGTTTTATACATTATTTCAAGACTATGAAGCCAATAAGACGCAGGAGAATAAATTTGCATCGAGGAATCAGAAATGCTTCAAATCCGGCAAATTGTCCGTCTTCGGAATGTCCAGCAATGTCAGAATGGAAATGAACTTGAAATGAATCGAACATCACAGAACTGTGTAGCGCGCCACTCTGATAACAACTCAGTTTGAATCGACCCGCTCCCAGATTCAATGTTTCAATTGTATACAGTAACTATCATTGCGTTTGTATTGGATCCCGAAATCGAAATTAATACCATTGATTCCGCCACCAGAGCCATTAAACTCATTTATTTCAGGCACTGAACAGATTCTATATATTTCTTAAAAACTATCCTAAAATGTAACCACTTCTTCCTTACGACTGTATTTGGGACAATAATTGTAGTTCGCTATAATTTCATGCCAACTTTCAAGGTAACAACAGACAATATAGAAAACACACTTCTCACAATTTTGTTTTGTTTTTGTCTTTTTTACTTTACTATTTATATTTGATGGATTGTTTAGGTTAAAATTTTGTATATACCTTTATAACCGGAATAATTACATCAAAAATTTAAATTTCTTACAAGATTTATTTTCAAAATAGTGATTTCTAGAAAATCTTTAAGCGAAAATATCTTAAAAGCGATATATGGTAAAAAAGGTATCAATTATTACACAATTTAATTAAAAATCCAACGATACCAAGTTTTAAAAATTGGTTGCTGAACGTTGGTCACAGTAACCTTAATTATTTCTGAATATAAGTTTTTTTTTTATTAAGACGTCATAAAAACACTCTAATACATGTTGATTGCCTAGACCAAAAATAAAAAATGTCTTTATAGTTATTATATTTCTATTTAATACTTTGTTTTTTAAATGGAAGACCTCAGACCTACTTCTGGTTTGTAAATTTATACGGAGTTTGTAGATATGCTATTGATGGTATGCGGTGGTAAAACGTAGATGCTTAAATGTACCAGTAAAGATTGCTATTTGTTGCGTTGTTAAGTTTGTTCTAACCGAGGTTTGAAGATTTTGTTCTACCCTGAAAATAAAACATTAAAAGACATAAAAGTTTACTGTATACAAAATGAAATATTATGTATATTTGTATAGTATTTTTTTTATTATTAATGAAGTAATATTTATGCTTCTATACATCTGTTGACTACCTAGTTAACAAATCAGTTATAAAAATTACAAGGAATTGAAAGTTAGAGTGTAACAACATTCATTACACTTTCCGATATAAATAGCCTTAAAATAAAAGTACAGCTAGGCTGAAGTGTAATTTTAAATTTTACCTTTTTATAGACGCTTTATTAAAGACTTCGCTGAGATTTCATTCTTCTTTTTACAATATTGTAAGAATGTCATCCTTAAGTTTGACACTTCCAGATACATGGGGTTAGAAGTGCACGTGTGACTAATGTAACACACAATAGTTAAAGATTCTTTAACTGCATACAAAAAGGCGATGATTTTCAGTTTTTGTCCATAGATTATTACCGTGTTCTAGTTTATCTTTACTCTTTCCTAGTGTAAAAGTATCCGTTGCCTAGAGAGTATAATATGCCACACCTTGGGCCAGTACACTCAAACATTGTTTGATTTCTTCTTATATTTTTTTCGAAAGTTCATCAAACAAATTCACTATACATAATAAGTTATGTATTAATATAGGAATAACAACTGGGAATAACATCGATATTATTACTCGGCCACTCGATACGGCCACATCAGTTCTGAACAGTAGGGTCGGTAGTGCACGGACGGGTTTCGTCAGCTTCGTCAAAATTATGTGTGGACCTACAGTCCTACAATCGATATTTGCAGGTTGATTTCACTCTGTATATTTCATATTTGGTAGACGGTCGATATATAACGAGCAACGATGTTAAGGCAAAAATAAGGAGTTTCAAGTTTTTTTATGTTTACTAGCTGATACCCACCCCTTCGTACGGAATTTTTGTAGAATAACTGGGACGTCATAGACATCTCCTTGATGTCTTTAAAAAAAAATGGCATACTACTGATGAAAAAAATTATGGTCATTGGAAAATATTCTAAATTTAATTTAAATGCGACATTCCATGATTTTTTGAACTGATGTTCTAAAGTAATTACAAATCACGATCCCTCTTTTCCTATAGTACTGTAGGTAATTAAAGACTCATGATCCACATTTGAAAATAGATTTACTCACAAAAGGAGCAACAAAACGTATATGTGAGAATATTTTACATGTAATAGTTGATATCACTTAATATGAAAGTCCCAATATGAATTCTATTTTTCATTCTCGTAATATGACACTAATTATCATCGATACCGTTAGAAAAAGTAATATAATCGAGGGTATAATCCTTTACCAGAGGGATATATCTACTAGAGGTAAGATGGACAGAAGTAGACCAAACATTTTTTTACATTAACTAGTTATGAAGAAACCTTGCGGATTAATATACTTCATCCTTTGCTACCAATGCCTCATCCATAAGTTTTTTATCACTGTGTTAAGTTCATAAACTAATAATGTATCTTCAAGTTGTAGCCTCATGTGAAATATACCTTTCTTCCGAATCAGCCGGAAGGGATATTGTGTATTTGATGTTTCTATATATTCCTTTAATTATGAAAAATAGTTAGGCATGATTCTATAGAGGAGCTTCAAAAGCCACGTTTCTCGATCCGGGATTTATGAAAACTTCTTTTGGATTGAAAGAAAATGCTGATAGGGCAGAGAAACTAATCATGGAAGAGTTGGAATTTAATATAAAAAATAAATCAGACTCTGTTCCTTCGTCAGAGGAAATTATCGAAGAAGTTCAGGAGACAGAAGAAACTGGTTCAGAGCAGGCTACGCAAGCAAAAACAAAACTTGCAATCAGACAAAATCTATGGAAATGGGTCGATTCGAGGATAGAAGAAAAGAAGAAAAATCAAGTATCATCTTCCATCGCAAGTACTGCTCTAATAGTGCGGCATTACTTAGAACTTCCTCAACCAAAACGTTGGGAAAATCCTCTACCCTTTTGCCGTAAACACAAAGATGTACTGGCTGAAATATACAATCTCCAAAAAAATTATTTGTGTTTGCCCGCCACTTCTGTTCCGTCAGAAAGACTCTTCTCAATTGCGGGACAAGTAGTAAATGATCGGAGAAACCGATTAAAGCAAAAAAAAAAAACATTAACAACATATTATTTTTACATTCAAACTTGGAGTGAACTTTCCATTTGTGTGTTTTCACATTAATTTAACTTATTTTGTGCTGGTTTTTAAAACCTAAACTTTAGTTTTCTTTGTTGCTTTCCTAAGTAGTATTAACAGAAAAATGTATGTGTTTTTATTACTTTTAATCAATACTACTGTTCATATTCTTGTTTGTTAAAATATTTTAATATTTACTGAATTTATGCCTTTATTATTAATTTCCTTTAAAATGTAAGAATAAAATTGTGTGTAATAATCCTGAAATTGTTCTAACATTTGATTACCCCGTTAACATTATTACTTAAAAGTAAAATAAGTAATAAATAAAACATATCTGGTCAAATAAACAATTCCAACATTTTACTAACGAATAAAATACATGAATATTAATTTACTAATAATTTCAATATTTCATAAATTGGCAATTATTATTATCTTAAGTGCAATGCTATATAAGGTTAATTTTTAAATAACAAATACGTAATTTTCTATATCTAAAATAACAAAATTAATACAATGTTTTTAATTTAATGATAATATTTTTCTTACTGATCAATCATAAGTGTTATTTATTCGTTCAGCTCACATTTACAAACAGCTGAATGAATAAACAGGTCCCATACTTCCCCCAAAGAAAGAATAATAATTTTAGCGAATAAAACTAAACGCAAACGGCCGCAACCCGTAACAGTTTATTCAAAACATTTATTCACCCAAATTATTCGAATAATTTTAAAATAATCGATTAATTGTATGGCAAAAAACTATCAAATAACGAATAACTTTTTTATTCGAATAACCCATCACTAGTTGTGAGTCATTGTTAGACTGGACACGTGTGGCAGGTGGGCCGAGATAGCGAGCTTCCTGCGCTGAAATGGTCCCGACAGTTATACGACGTGGGCCTACATTCCGTTTACCCTTATACGTGGCCCTTGCGCGGTTCGCCCGGCCAGCTGACGAAATTAAGTAAACCCTTCCCAATGTGTGAACCATCCCTCGGAAGAGATAGGCGAGTTGCAGTAGCGTAGCCAGAAATTTCGTTCGGGGGGGGTCCGAAACCGGGGGATCCGGGGGACGTTTTGTGTGTTATTTGCCAATGAATTCACTGGTAAACGGTAAATACCAAAAATATGTAACTTTAGTAACTACGCCTTATAGAAAGTGGAAAGATGTAATAGACAAATTAAACTCTCACAGCAACTCTAGTACCACAAATTCTCTTGTATAGCTACAGAAACTTTACGAAGTTAGATTCTGGTTGAGTAGAACGTACCAAAGTGATGTTAGATTTACTGGACAAGAAAGAAAAAGTACAAAACAGAGCAACAAAAATCACTTTCGGTCGGAAATAAAATACACCTCTAATGATTAGAACTTTACCTACTTCGGACTTCGGTTATTGAGGTAAACGTGGTATTTTTGATTGAGTTAGGACGACGATTTTTTGTTATCATTAAACTGTACTCGACCACCTATATAATTATCGAGAAAAAATCACTTCCGGTCGGTAAATACCGAAAAAAGCTCTCTACTGATTCGTTTTGATGATTTTGGATTTCACTGGTTGAATGGTTGAGGTAAAAGTAGTAATTATGTTAGGACATTGATTTTAGAGATTAATTCAACGCCGACAATATATAATTATCGAGAAAAAAAAACCAAAAATAATCACTTCCGATCGGAATATATACTAAGGAAAATGAAATAATACCCCAGTCAGTGAAATCCAAAGTAGTCGGAACTTCTTATCAGTAGAGTTTTTCCGGTGTATTATCCGACCGGAAGTTATTTTTTCAACTTTTCTTCTATACTTATATAGGTATTAGTCGGCGTTCAATTGATAACCTAAAATCAATGTTCTAACATAGGTTGTCCCTGCCTCTTGTCCCGTATTGATGGACGTCCCTGCCCCGGACCAACTCGCACTTACATCGGCAGTACAGGGCTGTGGTAGAACCTAAACATAACGTAGCTGTGGTAGAAAGGGTGTATTCAATTTGAATGATAAATAACTACAGTACACTTTCCTTTAATTGCAGCATCTGTTATCTCAGTCTTGACTCCTAGTATCTCGTTCGTCTGAAGAGATCCAAAGAAATTCTAAATTCAAATGGAACAAACTCTTTCTATCATGCTTAGAGACCACGTCAAAACATCGTGGTGCACTCAGCTGTGCATATGATGAGATAATGAGAACACCACTTCTTCTATTTATAGGTGTCTCTGATGTCGAAAAGGTTTTAAAGCTTCGTTTTGAGCTTCGTAGTTGCCGACTTTCTTTGGATCTCATTCCAGGAGTGAAGTCTGAGACAGCGTAAAATACTTCACACTGCAATAAAAGCAATGTGAATTTGAGCTAAATTCAACATTCAAATATTTATAAGTGCTTCGACAAAGTAGGCTACGGCCGAAGGTAACAGATAGTTGATTTATAAATAAATTCAAGTTTAATGAGGACAAATCCAAATCTGTATTCACATGCAGAACATATATCATACAGTATTTTATAAATCTAAAAATAATAACTGATAACCGATTATGTAAGGGTTTTCAACAAAAATAATTACGCCTTTAATTATTAACGTGAACTCTAATTTTTTTGTACGTCGTTCTTCAAAAGACACACACAAAATGCAGAATAAGAATAAGGAATAATGATAAGTTAACGTGAAGAAAGCTTATATTTTAAACAGAAAACTTTTTTTGGTTATCACAATCCTCAATAACAATCAAAATATTTTTCTTTTACTCGAATACATGTGTGAATACAACCCAATCAGTAAACAATTTTCCAAAGTGTTATAGGTGTATACTTTTATGTGGTAGAAGTTTGAAATGATATGTTTAGCTTGTAATAGAGGTCGTCTAGACCCAGCTCCGTGAGGGATCTTTTTTAGAAAAACAAATTATAGTAAACAATTTATGGCATGGCTGTCGTCTTCTAGGTTTTAAAATGCTTTAAAAATCCTAAATTTGTCTTGAAAGTTGTGAAATAATTTTCAGTTTTTATTCTACCGAAGGTATCGGTATTCGGTAGGGAAAAGCAGTGTTAAACCATATGCTACCACGAGATGGGCTACTCATTAAGTATTTTTATTCCGACCTTCAAAATCTTGAACTTCAAATGGGTTTCAGCTACTAAAAATTCTACAAAATAATTTAAATTATAATTTTTGTGTGTATATATATATTGATTAAGAACTTCCAAAACGGATTGGGTTGTTGGAAAACAAGTGCGCAAAATATTAAGGACTATTTAGGAGCTGGGTATATCGAGTCATCAGCCGATATGGTCGAGAAACAAAACATAGGTTGGGACCGGAAGATGACTTGATTGGAATGCGGAAGAGTAGTGGTGGAAGCGATTTGTCTGACGGTGAAGTAATTGATAGTAATCATGAAACTGGAAGTGAGTTCGGATTATCAAAAGATTCAGATAATAATAGTGAAGACGAAAATTTAGAGGAAGGGGAAGTACAAGTACGTAATACAGAAACGTATTTCTATGGAAAAATAGGTATAAGTGAGCTAAGAATCCCCCTGCACCAAGTCGTACCCGCAGAGAAAATATTCTGCACATACCTCAAGTTGTAGGACCTGCGAAAACTAATAGACCCCAATTGCCGATAGATGCTTGGTCTCTTTATTTACAGAAGACATTTTTTGTAATGTTCTAGAACATACAAACCAAAAAATTACAAATTTAAGCTTTAGATATAAGGGTTTACCATCTTTCGCAGGCCATGTGGATATGAATGAATTGAAAGCCTTTCTTGGTCTTCTCATTTTATCTGGAGTTTTCAAATCTGGCCACGAGAATGCCTCATCTCTGTTTGCCTCTGATGGTACAGGTAGGGACATATTTCGTGCAATAATGTCTCTCAAAAGATTTTTGTTCCTACTAATATCTCAACGTGTTGATGATGGAACAACCAGAGATGACCGAAAGGCAGCTGAAGATAAATTAGCTCCAATTTCTGGAATATATAATTCTTTTATGTCAAACTTTACTCAAAACTATGCTTGTGGAGAATACAGCACAGTAGATGAGCATATGATTCCGTTTCGAGGGAAGTTCAAATATAGGATGTACCTCAAGAACAAACCCAAAAAATATGGCCTAAAGGTCATGTGTCTATGCGATGCTCGCACAGGCTACTTGATTGACTCCTTTGTGTACTGTGGGAAAGATAATGCTCCAAATCCTAGAAAGCTTTCTACACCTACAAGAAATGTCTTAACATTGGTGTCTTCAATACAAAACACAAACAGAAATGTTACAGGAGATAACTGGTTCTCATCAATAGAACTATTTGAGGAACTTCGAGCGATTGGTCTAACTTATGTCGGAACCATGAGACGAAATAAGCAAGAAATCCCACCTGAGTTTTTGCCAGATAAAAACAGACCTGTTTCTTCTGCAGTAGCTGACATAGAGATGGTTGAAAACTGAACCTAAAAAGAAAGAACCAGCCAAACGAAAGCGCTATGAACTCTGCCCGAGGAAAAAATAATAAAAAAATTAAATTGTAAACACTGCGATAAAACAGTGTGTAAAGAGCATTCTTAGTTTGTAATTATCTGCAACAACTGTTGTGACGAGTAAGTAAACTTAGTTGTAATTACAAGTAAAATATAAATACAAAACATAAGCATTTTTGAAATTTAGCTACATGAAATATGACTTTAATGAAATTAAGAGATAACAGCTATTTTCTTGTTTCATGTAGTTTCCCTAGATCTATTCAGTAGAGAAAAAGTAATAAAATGAAGAATTTAAAAATACTTTTGCTGGGTTAGCCCGTTTTTCAGATAGCTACCAAAACAAGAGGATTTTTGTGTTCGTTTTAAAAAACTTTAAAAATAATATAAGTATACATTAATTTTTCTGCAATTGTCGTCTTGGTATATAACTAACAATATATTAATTAAAAGAAACTAATTTTGGTACTAATATGATCTTACAAAATCGTTTTATACCAGTTCTTGTATTGGGGCCTTGAAAGACCCCACTGTACCAGATGTGTTCCACGAAATGCACTGTACCAGTCAAGGGTTAACTGATTGTGCAGAATTAGTCTGTACTTGAATTAATCGTTGATTCTGATAGGTTATTTTAAATTAGTCTTTAGATAAGTTTTTCTACTGACTAATTTTTCTATAAGTTAACTGGTTGTGAAGACTTAGTCTATATTTGAATTAATCGTTGATTCTGATCGGTTATTTTAAATTAGTCTTTAGATTAGTTTTTCTACCGAATAATTTTCTGCAAGTTAACTGGTTGTGCAGACAGTCTATACTAGAACTGCTCGTTTATTATAATAAGTTATTTTTATTACTGAAATATCGTTCTTTAGCGATTAACTTTCGGTTAACTTTGGTGATTCGTAATTAAAATAAATTATAATTTTGCAATTTGAACGGTAATTATCTTGTAGTGTTATAAATAATATATGATAATATAACATTTTAAAATGTTATGACTATAACGTATGCACAGAAAAAAGTAATAATACAATTACAGAATTTCGTTTTCAATTACAGTTCTGCCAGTGCGGGTTTGCTTGGAATTTTTTTATTGCATATTAAGGTCCGAACTCAGACCGGGTTTTTTGTACAATTTCTTCCGGAGCCAGTCACACGTCTATATGAAGGGACTGTGTCTGGTGGGGGGGACACGACGGGGCCCGACCGAATATCTTTACCAGGGCTCGCCAAAGCTAAGTACGGCCGTGAGTAAATTGGCCGCGCCGCGCCGCGTGCCTGTCTCAACAGGAATGGTTCATTCCCCCACCACCCCATCCCTAAAATATTGATTTAATTTAAAAGGTAATCGGTTATTCATTCGACTAAAATAACCGATTAACGACAAAAATAACTGACTGGTTAGTCGGTTATAAAATCCATTCGGTTATCTCATCACTAGTAGAAGGGATGGTTGTTAATAGCAAGGATCGGACGATGTATTTCTGGTGTAAGATATTCTCAGTGGCATAGTGGACAGTCTATATAAATATACTATATATATACCGTATATATATATATATATATATATATATATATATATATATATATATATATATATATATAGGGTGGATGTGCAGCTGGGCGGATGTGCAGTGTCGCCTATGTTCTAATTTTATGTGAAACGGATATTTAGTTATCTAGTGCAAGAAAGCCACACATATTATAAAGTCACAGTTTTCAATAAAATAATCCGTCTTCATAACAGTTTCACAACCTATTCTGTTATTAGGGCCTCTCCTTAACAGATTAAAGAAAATTACGTTGTGTACTTATAAAATTCAAATTGGCTCTCGGCATCAAGACTATACATAATGGTTAAGTTAAATGACGGATAGTGGCCTAACTTACCTCCTAATATATATTTTTGCTCAAACTCTTATTAACAGCTTAGAAAAATTTAATATTCATAGCCCAATTCGCTATCAAAATATCACAAATATCTCAAACAACAAAGCCGTGTCGTCGGCATAAAAGAACGACCGGTTCCCGACAAAATTGACTTTATCTAGGTTATTCACAAAAGTGAGAAAACAGGAGATGACCCCACATACTTCCCTGCAAAACCCCATAATCAGTTTTTATTTTAGAACTATTCTGGTAAAATATCCTAACTGGATAGCGATCAGTTAGGTGCTTTGCAACCATTTCAGAGCCGTCTTTTTTAATTTTTAATCAATGAAGCTGTAACATTATCAATGTCAGGAGGCAAGCCGTCCTTCATACCCGTAACAACACGGCCTCAGGGAAATTTTGTTTCCTTTTTAATTTATTTTAATACGTCTTTGCCGGATGTAATTGTACTGACAGAAGTTTGATACACGATTGTGAAATAAATTTGTTTAAATTAGTGGGTATAACCCGTATTCAAACTGTAATGACGCTTGCCACTGCTCAAACTAGCACACAACATGCGTTACAATTGAATCGCAATATGGCATAGTAATTAAACAAGAAGAATTAAAGAACCGTCAAAAAGCAGAAGGTTTGAATGTTACAAACTTTCATACAGCCTAAGTACGTATTTTATAGAAACCGAATAATAAACGTAAAATTAGCGCTGAGTGAAACCAAAAAAACTAGATTTTTCATTAAGCAAAAAATATCCACCATTTGTTGTTGGTTGTCAACCAACAATCAGTTTTATTAAGTCAAATATCCATTTTTGACTACTTCATGCAATTAAATTAGTTCGATTTTTGTATAATCTTTTTATTATAAACATTGCCATAGGAACTATAACATTAATACGAATCACCTTTATCACGTTCAGAAATAAATATATCGGCGCAGGTTTATTTAATATATGTTTGTTTAAAACAGTGCGGCTCATTCAAACTGCCCGCCTCAATAGATCGCCAGTTATTTGTGATGGAATCGGTGATCGCCAAGGTTTCTGCTACCTGAACCTCTATCCGTCTCTGCGCGCCTGATACTCAGTTACAGTGAAACATTGAAACGCTGCCTTATCTTGGCTCAATTTCTATTGGTTAGTTGTGACTTAGATATTCGTGAGGCGAATCTCATTTAAAGTAATAAATAAGTGTACTATTGTACAAAGTTGTACGCAACTCTTCTGGTGTGTTTGTGTTAAATATAGTTAATACACGTTAGTACTTTTATTAGCCAAATTGGAAATAATGACCTAAATTCCAATACCTGTGACTCTGATATGGTTCTTATATTATTATAATGATAATTACGTGTGACTCAATATATAATAGCTTCCGCTAAACTGAGAACAGAAGTCGAGAGTCCAGTGTCAGTGTCGCGCCAGTTCCCCTCATTTGTAAAAACAAGTACAGTAAAGATGTCTTATTCTACCAGGTGGAGGGCTAAGAAGCCCTCTCTAACACTTAACCTGGGGACCAACGGCTTAAAGGTGACTTACGAACCACCACCAATTGTCGGGCAGGCGGGCTGCTTGCAAGGACTGGATCTCTCAGCGGTCACCCATCCAAGCAGCAGCCACGCTCGACGTTGCTTGATCCAGTTATCTTGGGATAACCGTTGTACCCGCTACACAGCGCCATTGACAGTAGTTTGGATACACGATTGTGAAATAAGTTTGTTTCAATTAGTGGGTATAAACCAGTATTCAAACTGTAACGATAGCTTGAATACTTATTTGTAATCGCTTATAAACGGTGCAAAATTACTTTCTATCAAAAACGTTTTAAAATACAGATTAAAATTATACTTTAATCCAAAACTTTGTCGTAGGAAGTGTTTTCCTGGCCCAATGATAAAAAATTTCCTAGCTTACTCCTTTTTTATGTTTTTTAACGGTGTTCAAAATAAGTTAGATTATAAGCTTTAATTCACTAAATTAAATTACAATAAATATATAATTGTTAAAAATCCACCCAGTTAGAAGCACCAACTTATTCAGTTAATGACTATAGAAATTAGAAATGTTATGTTCAGAAATAAATATATCGGCGCAGGTTTATTTAATATATGTTTCTTTAAAACACTGCGGCTCATTCAAACTGCCCGCCTCAATAGATCGCCAGTTATTTGTGCTGGAATCGGTGATCGCCAAGGTTCTGCTACCTGAACCTCTATCCATCTCTGCGCGCCTGATACTCAGTTACAGTGAAACATTGAAACGCTGTCTTATCTTGGCTCAATTTCTATTGGTTAGTTGTGACTTAGATATTCGTGAGGCGAATCTCATTTAAAGTAATAAAATAAGTGTACTATTGTTCAAAGTTGTATGCAACTCTTCTGATGTGTTTGTGTTTAAATATAGTTAATACACGTTAGTACTTTTACTAGCCAAATTGGAAATAATGACCTAAATTCCAATACTTGTGGCTCTCATTGTTCTTATATTATTATAATGATAATTACGTGTGACTCAATATAATAGCTTCCGCCAAACTGAGAACAGAAGTCGAGAGTCCAGTGTCAGTGTCGCGCCAGTTCCCCTCATTTGTAAAAACAAGTACAGTAAAGATGTCTTATTCTACCAGGGGGAGGGCTAAGAAGCCCTCTCTAACACTTAACCTGGGGACCAACGGCTTAAAGGTGACTTACGAACCACCACCAATTGTCGGGCAGGCGGGCTGCTTGCAAGGACTGGATCTCTCAGCGGTCACCCATCCAAGCAGCAGCCACGCTCGACGTTGCTTGATCCAGTTATCTTGGGATAACCGTTGTACCCGCTACACAGCGCCATTGACAGTAGTTTGGATACACGATTGTGAAATAAGTTTGTTTCAATTAGTGGGTATAACCAGTATTCAAACTGTAACGATAGCTTGAATACTTATTTGTAATCGCTTATAAACGGTGCAAAATTACTTTCTATCAAAAACGTTTAAAATACAGATTAAAATTATACTTTAATCCAAAACTTTGTCGTAGGAAGTGTTTTCCTGGCCCAATGATAAAAAATTTCCTAGCTTACTCCTTTTTTATGTTTTTAACGGTGTTCAAAATAAGTTAGATTATAAGTTTTAATTCACTAAATTAAATTACAATAAATATATAATTGTTAAAAAATCCACCCAGTTAGAAGCACCAACTTATTCAGTTAATGACTATAGAAATTAGAAATGTTATGTTCAGAAATAAATATATCGGCGCAGGTTTATTTAATATATGTTTCTTTAAAACACTGCGGCTCATTCAAACTGCCCGCCTCAATAGATCGCCAGTTATTTGTGCTGGAATCGGTGATCGCCAAGGTTCTGCTACCTGAACCTCTATCCATCTCTGCGCGCCTGATACTCAGTTACAGTGAAACATTGAAACGCTGTCTTATCTTGGCTCAATTTCTATTGGTTAGTTGTGACTTAGATATTCGTGAGGCGAATCTCATTTAAAGTAATAAATAAGTGTACTATTGTTCAAAGTTGTATGCAACTCTTCTGATGTGTTTGTGTTAAATATAGTTAATACACGTTAGTACTTTTACTAGCCAAATTGGAAATAATGACCTAAATTCCAATACTTGTGGCTCTCATTGTTCTTATATTATTATAATGATAATTACGTGTGACTCAATATAATAGCTTCCGCCAAACTGAGAACAGAAGTCGAGAGTCCAGTGTCAGTGTCGCGCCAGTTCCCCTCATTTGTAAAAACAAGTACAGTAAAGATGTCTTATTCTACCAGGGGGAGGGCTAAGAAGCCCTCTCTAACACTTAACCTGGGGACCAACGGCTTAAAGGTGACTTACGAACCACCACCAATTGTCGGGCAGGCGGGCTGCTTGCAAGGACTGGATCTCTCAGCGGTCACCCATCCAAGCAGCAGCCACGCTCGACGTTGCTTGATCCCAGTTATCTTGGGATAACTGTTGTACCCGCTACACAGCGCCATTGACAGTAGTTTGGATACACGATTGTGAAATAAGTTTGTTTTAATTAGTGGGTATAACCAGTATTCAAACTGCAATGATAGCTTGAATACTTATTTGTAGTCGCTTATAAACGGTGCAAAATGACTTCCTATCAAAAACGTTTTAAAATATATATTAAAAAATTGTACTTTAATCCAAAACTTTGTCGTAGGAAGTATTTTCCCTGCCCAATAATATAAAAAGTTCCTAGCTTACTCCTTTTTTATGTTTTTAATGGTGTTCAAAATAAGTTAGATTATAAGTTTTAATTCACTAAAATAAATTACAATAAATATGTTATTGTTAAAAATCCACCCCGTTAAAAGCACCAACTTATTCAGTTAATGACTATAGAAATTAGAAATGTTATGTTCAGAAATAAATATATCGGCGCAGGTTTATTTAATATATGTTTGTTTAAAACAGAGCGGCTCATTCAAATTGCCCGCCTCAATAGATCGCCAGTTATTTGTGATGGAATCGGTGATCGCCAAGGTTCTGCTATCCATCTCTGCGCGCCTGATACTCGAAACATTGAAACGCTGCCTTATTTTGGCTCAATATCTATTGGTTAGTTGAATATTCATAACTCCGTTCTTGATTGGCTATATTTTTGTAATGGGCGGAGTGGTGTCGGCTGTTTCTTTATGGGCGGAGTTATGCCGGGCCACCATTTGGTCGCTTGGGGGTTATATAGGTTCGCGCGATCGCGGGGGTGGGGGAAGCCTTCTCCTCTCGCCGTGATCGGAGGGAAGCGGCGATTCCGTGCGGGCACGGACCTGCCAGATAGTGTCTGACTCATCGTCAGTAAAATAATCATTTCGCTCCTTTTAAAGATAATTTTAAAACTCAAGTCGTTATTTGTAATGTTAAAAAATTTTCTGTTCTAATTATACAATTTTAATAATGAATAAATTAAATTTAATTAATTTTGTATGTTTAAAAAACCATGTTACAATTTTATCAAATGCTTTTTTATGTTTTGGAGCAATATTATACCTAATTTAAAAAAACTGCTCGTTATAAACCTACTATTAGTAAATACTATTTTCTCCTTTGGACAATAAAAGCCTTTCATAAATTTGTGAATATTTATTTATATTTAGTGTTTCGTTAAAAATACGTGTCAAGAAAAACATGTTTATTCTTGTATTAAGTACTAAAATGATATAATTTTTACTTTATAAACTCCAGTTTTGGCAGAACCAAGTTACAGTTGCGTGAGGTATTTGTGCTTTACTCCGACCGATAAAGTTAGGAAGACAAAATGTAGTTAAAGTTCCCTAATTAAATTCGTTAAAGTGTCTCGTGGTAGAAAGTGTGTTTATTGCCTTGACGTCAGTTACTAGGCAACATCGCGCTTTATATCAGAACCGGAGAACAACACTTTAACATTTCACTATTTTGATCGAATTACAAAGGCCTTAGAAACGGATGGAGCTATAAACGTGTTTGTACTTCTCTCCCTTTCATAGTCTTTATAGTTTCTAGGCTACTTGGTAAAGTGATTTTGTTATCGTTGCACTACAATGACGTTTTCCTTAAGTACAGAAATATAAAAATCCGCTTAAATTTTTGTATATCAAAACAATATCAATAACATTGTGTAGTATTGTTGTGTCCTGGATGCAGTCCTTCGTTTATGCTGACAGTGGTCCTCTTTCATACCTATGGGTAACCATGACTGATTAAGATATGAGGGTCGACGAAAATCTGTTAGGGACTAGCGTACATCTTCTGTCATAACTCCCACGTAAAAGATGTTATAGGCCTTTTCAAACATTTCAAAATCTGCTAGTGTTATGCTAATTTTATGTTCTTCCATTATATGCCAACTCACCTTCAATTACCGAGTTAAGTTTTTTATACTTATGGTAATGTAAGTATTTTTTCGTGCCTCGTAAAAAATTAATACGAAGAATGCTTTTCTCAATTTTATTGGTTTTTATTGATCTACACGAGAAATCTCATAGAAAGTAAGTTACAAAGAATAGTCACTTAAAAATTAAAACTGCAATTTGTTCAAATGCTATCTAGTTATATTGTTTTTGTGAGAGTATTAAGCATAATGCAAGTGTAGCTGTAACATCGTAAAAATATTTCTTAAAATTGGGACCGAACACAAAGGTCCAGAAAATTTTACAGGCAGGTGAACCTAGCTATGCGGTTGTAGGTCAAAAAATATTTTAGTTCTATAGAACAATGCAAGTCTGGAGCCTGTAGCTAGAAAAGGGTAGGCAAGTATTAGGTTAATCGATGTGCAGTCAGTGGTGGATAACACTTTACAGGCAGGCAAATCTGAAAGCAGTACTTATTGGATAAGAGAGCTTTAAGGTCCGGCAAATCCTAGCGAAGTGGTAAAGATATTTATCGACTGTTTAGTCCTGCTGTTTAAGTGTACATAAAATAATTTTATAGGAATGTGAATCCTACTTTAGTGCATAGTGATAAATTCGGTTTGCGCATGGATGAATAATTTTACTCACAACCATATTACTTGTTCCGATAATAAAAATAAAGAAACATGCAATTAAAGTTATATTTGAGTAAAAATAAATAGTGAATTTTACTTCAATAATCTTGGTATGAAAAATAAATTTTAAATATCTGTACAGTACAGATGATAAAAATGTAAATTAAATAAGTGCCCATTATTTTGATGTACATCAAATTTAAGATGCATTTATTGATACTGATTTTAATAACTTTTAAAATTCTGATGTTATGATGAATATTTAATCGTCCTCATGTGAAATATTTCTTCCACAAGCCTGGAAATTTTACTTTTTATTCCTATAGAGATTTTAATTACGTTTTTATTTTTAATGATTTAAAACATCTGGAATTTTTTGAAGGGGATTTATAATTTTAACCTCTGCGGCGTCTTACCATTTAACTTGTTATTTTAAAATAATAATTCATCAATACAAATAATTATATTCGTAATACATTATAATGTAAAAATATCCCAGAAAAAACTGTTTTACAGTTTAATATATTCTATAACCTTACTGTAAGTCTCAGTATGATTCATTGCTATCGAGACATATTAAACACAACGAAGTAACGTTTAAATACCCCAGAAATTAAATCTTTGAACGTTAAGTAATATTAAAAAAAACTTCTCATTACAAAAATTATGCTTTGAAGTTGACATTGTGTCTAATGTTTCAGTATTTAAGAAGTACAACCTCCGAGACAAAAGTTTAGAAAAAATACGTTTTGTAAATTTTTTGCTACATTGGTCATGAATTTTTCACGTAGTTTATACTATATTTTACATAAAATTTTGTCCTTTGGCCAATTACACTCATAATTTTACATAATCTCAAGCGCAGACTAATTTAACATATGTATGAACAAATTAATTTTTCTAATAAATTCTGTACCAAAATAAATTAATAATAAAAATTACAGAGAAATTACTCATCAAATCGGTCAAGAAATATTCAACCTCTTTATTTGACTATGTGAAGTGCAAGTTTATAATGGATAATCTATTATTATTATTACTAAAGATATAGATTATTATCGGAGGTAAATACCAAATGGTTTTTACCCAGATCTACCGGTACTTAAATAAAATCAGAATATCGATGAAAGTTATCAATGAAAACATAATTATACTTAGGATATGAGAAAACTAATATATCCGTTCATATGTTAGTAGAGTAAACAGCTTACTATAAACCACTACAGAACTGTTTAAAAAATGTCAATAATGGAACAGCTTTTTGTTTTTTTCCCCCAGAACACGAATTTAAAATAGGGAGTCGTTAAGAAAAGTTACTGGACTCTAAAACACACAAGAAATGGCCAGGGGTCCCCCGTCTATAAATACAGCAGGCAATATCTGGTCCACGGTGATTAATTTGCGACAAGGCATTAATATGTAGTAACAGATCAAAAATCCCGAAGTATTTACGTAATTACATTAAGAATTTACAGCCATCGCAATCAAGTATTTAAATAATTGAAGATTAGGTATACTATTGGGAATTTCGGTAAAAACTATAAGGCGTTGTAATTTATAATAAGTAAACAAAGATTCCGTTTCAATTCTCTTCAACAATTTTAGTCATACTACAGAAATCATCCGAAAGTCTGCCTTTGCTATTACAGGTGCTATATTTTTCATTTATCTTCCTTGTTGACTCAAATTTAATGAAGGTTAATATTTGCAAGTTTTGAATATTTTTAATTCTTTATTTGCACACTACAACTTATGTAGAGGACGTTCTGACATGTATACTCGTTAATGTAGTAGCAAAGCTTGAATCTCTATACAGGCATCACCGAGTACGATGATGGAGCACGTCCACTTCATGGGATTTGGCTAAGTGATAGTGAAAATAGCGCATTGTTGTTTATAGGTAATTTTGACGGCAAGTAGAAAATCGCAGAATAATAAGTTTGTAAATAAACTGAAAACAGTTCTATGTAGTTTCAATATTTAACGTAGTAAACAAATGTACTTATAGGTTTCAAACTTTGCATACATCATCAGTGAAGGCTGCTACGTAAAACGTCTTGCTTCATACTCCTTACTCTGTGGTTCTAACAACTACACCTATTATACAGCCTACAATTACCTTAAAGTAAATATGGAGAAATCATTTATATGTTTGAAAATTCTATCGTATTACTCAGCGTCTTCGAGCTGTAGAACAAAATCATTGTTTATATAAACTTATGCACTATCACAGTGTTAACACAGCTATTGTTATGTTAATAAAAGATCTACTAGGTAAGTGGGTTTAAACTTGTGATTAATTATTGTATTGAAACAGATTGCTTGAGTTCTGGGATCGCTAGACGTTGTGGTAAATTAATGATTCAGAGTTGACCAATGTTCCGGCAAGATCTTGTATAAACAGCGGTGAGTGTTGTCTACTCGTGTGTCTTCTTGGAATCTCTATATTCGAGGTACGTAGAGCCTGGTCAAGCTACAATGCAACCTGTACGTTTTTTTTTCAAAACAAGTTTTGGAACAGGATATTTTCATATAATTATTGCTATGAAAAGAGTGTTTCATAAAGAATAATTTATTGTTTTTACTGCTTTAAATTAGATCAAGTATTGTCAACTCACATCACATTAAGAGGTATAAGAATTTACTTTGTGAAACATGATAATATTTATAAAAGAACTGAGCCAATTTTGAGTAAAAGTTTGAATCCATATTTTCAATTAAGATGAAATCAAAGATACAATACATATAATAGATACGTAGTAAATGTTCAACTTAAGTTTCAGAGCTTCGTTATGTGTAGCATACTTCAAATAAGATCCATAGAGCCAGTGTTATCGTTTAAAGCTTCTTTTCTGCTTCGAGAATTGAATCAAGAAGGCACAGATGATCATTGATTACACAAGACGGTGTTATAGACCCTTTAGCTGTATCGCGTAGTAATAAAAACCACATTACAGGGCTCAACCTTCATCAATACGGGGATTTACAGGCAGTCTGGAGCTGCAGTTACACTCTGACGGACGGTCGACATTAGCGGTAAGCTTGTCGGTAAATTGTGTCAGCAGCTGAGTGGTTAGGTAAACCTGAAACTGCTTTTTACCTTAGCTTCTCTTATATTACTCTATGTTTAATCACTGGATGACCAAAGGTATTCTTTGTGGTGGCTTTTACAGTATCAAGATGAAACAGCTGTTTTACCCTACTGAGTACACGACAATGTAAGCATCAATTACAGAAATTAAAAGAAGAACGGGATAATAATGGGAAAGTAAAGGGAATACAGGTGCTAATTACAGTATTGACCTGGTTTTAGTTGGAAAACTAAACAGGGACAACTAAATAAATTGGATGTGGGGTTAGGAAGACTAAATACGTTATCCTACATAACCTTCATATAAACTCCGTGTTTTCTATCTTGTTTACCCCACATAGAACAATACAGGTTAAGTTCAAAGTTCAAAAATATCCGGACTAACTTATAGAGTATTGCATCAAAAATACCTAACTCAAAATATATTATGTATAATAGATGAAATGAAATGTTAATATATAATTGTGCCCACACTCCCCAAAATGTGTCATTTTTAGAGCAAATAAATATTTTGAAATATAGACTCCTTCTTTCCATATTACCCTCATTTTTCGGGCCCTAGGAAAAGGAACCTAGTAAAAAAACTAGAGGTCCCGTCAATTTATCCAGCTCTAAAATTTAGTCCAGTATATAAAATTGGAAAATATTTTAAATATTACCCATTATAAAAAGAACTATTTGCTCTTAAACTTGCTTGTACAATCAATAACGTACGTAAGGCAGCATTGCCAAAGAGAGACATTGATTAAAGAGAAATTTCCTTCGATTTAAATTGTTGTGTGATTAAAACTTTGTAGTAATATGCTGAAGAACACACAATGTAACGTCTGTACTTTCAAGTTTGTAATGGTGAAAACACTGAGAGAAACGCCACCAACCTTTTACCCACTTCTACCACAATGTCCTTCAACACTATTTTCTACAGACCATCTCGTGATTAATTCAGCAAAGTAAATCAATATGAAAGTATTTATATCATACTAACACTCTAATATGCTGCGCCAAGAACAATAAAACTTCTTGCACACTGAAGGTTGAACTAATGAAAATACTGAGAGAGATAGGCCACCGAGATGTACCGTACTTCAGCAACATTAAACTTGAAAATTCCTTTCCCTAAGAGTTATCTCATGATAAACTAAGGAAAATGCATAAATATATTTATATCCATATTATTGCTTTCAATTATTCATACTTCATTTACCTTATTCTACAAGTACCTGATGATGAATTCGTTGGATTCGAAATGTGCATTCTACAAAATAAAATAAATAAAAGTGTTTAAAAAGGTTTATTATTGTATATGTATATCAATGCGCAAAGAAAAATAAAACCTCCTACCCACTCAAGGTACTAATAAAAACACTTAATAAAGTAGTACCGCTGACATGTTCCTGACTTGATCTCGACCACTCCTGTCTTCACAAGCCATCTAGTGATTATTTAGGCAAGGTAATCAATTATAATTATACTATATTCGTGAAAGAATCAAACTTTTTTTCAATGTAACGTGTGACGATGACATAATACATCTGCATCGATCCAACAGCACTTCGACAAGTAGCAACTTCTAGATACAGAAGGCCATTCGTCAACTTTGTCATTAGAAACTATAAGGATCCATGGCTCTTGAGTACTATTGAGTGTTGACATCCACAACTCTGACCAACTTTGTTTACAGTTAATGGTTACTTTCTAACTTTAAGGTATTACTTTCCTTTGTTTATTAGGTTACACATCCTTTAAAGTCTTATCACAGGAACTTTAAACTAATTAACTATCTTTTTATAAGTCGTGAAATTTAAAAGCGTTATTTATAGCAACAGAAGTGATTAATAAGAGGTATTTTTTATTTATTTACTGATGTGTTGTACTTTTTTCCCGTCAATTCTCTTCTTATTTGGGTATTGATTATGAGTTGAAAATATTTTACATTATAAATAAATAGTGGTCTTTTGTAATCATATTTTGTCTAGTACTTTGTACCAGTATAACACACAAGTATTTAGCTTTTGATCATTTTAAGGAAGAAGTTATTTATTTTACGTGAAAAAAATAATAGTAGTATTCAAACTGAAATAAATAAATAAGTAATAGTAAATTATTGTTGGTTTTTTTAAATATATAAATACAAATTTCTGTAAAAGTTTTAATTAAAATTCAAGTACAATATTCTAGCATTAGTAAAGAATGTTCTGTGTCAGTTGCACCAAGCAAATGGTAGTGAAATAAATGATGAGTATTACCACCCTTGTGGAGAAGCATAAGACAAACCCGAGCAGGACACGGCGTTCCACAATTGAGCAAATTCGTCTTTTAAACAATCATTTAAAAGTTTGATAAGTTTGATAATTTAATTATTTTTTGATTCGACCAATATTCTTAAACAATTCAGTCATAGAAAGCTGACAAGTTCTTTTTCAACATGTGAAAAATTTACTCATCCCATGCGTGATTAAGGACTCGTCTGGACCTTTTGAATCGTATTGTTGTTTTTTTATCGTCCTGACCGTCTGTAGAATAACTCTAGATATAAAGGTTCTGGAGACGATATATAGCTTCGTCTTGTTCAAAGAACCTTACTGATTCCGACTTTGCGATAGCTCTTTATATAAAGGCCCTAGAGATTATAAACTTGGAACAAAGGATCCTCCTGATCAGAAGAAGAACTCGATTGACTTAAGTTTCAAAAAGTAAAAGGGCAGTCTGTCTTCAGCCTTTGCGTCTATGCAACACTTCTCTCCTTGCGATCTGATGGATACAGAAACGTTTGATTTTTTTGTGAGTTATTTTCATCGAAAGTGTGATAACCCGATTAAACATTATATTTTTAATATAATACTATTTCAAACGTACTTCAACCAACTGTAACCGTCAAGTTACAGTGCACATTCATAAGTATATTTCATTAATAGAAGAAACTCTGTACTTTCATTAAATAGACATATTTCTCAGTATTTAGTACAGTATTTTCTTTCTATTCAAAGTATCTAGTACCACTTAGTTTTTATACGACCTGCATCACTTCTTTATAATGATATTTTGTTTCCGAAGGTTTTAAATATCTTTTAGAATTCCCAAATTTGATTTCGATTGGTTTGGAAGGAATGTTTTAAAAGAGAGTTTTCACTTAGGCCAGAGTTACGTTACATTAAAAAAAAACAGAACTATTAGAACTGAGCTATAGTATTTCATGTAAACTACTTGATATTTCACTATTCGACCATTACTGCTAGTATTAGTTCTATCAAAGTTTAAGACTATGTTAACCGGTTTAAACCGCAATCTAAACATTACTAAAACAATTAAAATATTTCGGCGTTACTGTGGAGGACCATCTTCAGTGACCAGATTCTTACCGAAACAGGCAGGCCAGTAATGCATATCCGCTTGTAAAGTACAAGGGCAGAGTTGTGTTATGATTGGTAGAATGTAAACAAATCAACAATAAATATGGCTACTTCTCCAGACTGCCAGAGTTTTACCGGAACAGGCAGTGCCAGTAATGCATATCCGATTATAAAGTACAAGGGCAGAGTTGTGTTATAATTGGCAGAATGTAAACAAATCAACAATAAATATGGCTACTTCTCCAGACTGCCAGAGTTTTACCGGAACAGGCAGTGCCAGTAATGCATATCCGATTATAAAGTACAAGGGCAGAGTTGTGTTATAATTGGCAGAATGTAAACAAATCAACAATAAATATGGCTACTTCTCCAGACTGCCAGATTTTTATAAACATTCCTTGATGATGAGTGTTTTTGAACACAAAAAACACTCAAAAATTAAATTAAATGAAAATTAAATGATGACCACTTTATTATTCAACCTAGAATACACAGCACCTGAAATTCTTGAATTATATTTAATTTTTCAGAAGTTTATTCCATATCAAACAAAATGGTTAGTCGCTTTACTTCAAAATTCTAAGAGTAGTGCAATTAACTCGTTTTTAAAAATAAATTGATTAACGTGTCACTTCACGCACGAAGGATAATTAACTACTTTTTTATCACTTCTTTAAGGAACTCAATTTTCTAAGTTTATTAATAAAAATTAAAAGTTCAAAGTTTTTGAGTTTACGATTATACACTGTGGAGAGGTATATTATAATATCATTTTTACACATTCACAGTACTTTACAACGTTTCGTCTATTGCGGTATCATATAATCAAAAGCAGCTTCAAAGTCCTGCGAAAACTTTAATTGGCAAAAAACTCATTTTTATGAAATTAAAAGTTTTTGAGTTACGATTATACAATGTGGAGATTATACATTGTAATATACTTTTTACACATTTACTGTACTTTACATTAAACGTTTCGTATATTGCGGTATTATATAATCAAAAGCAGCTTCAAAGAGGCAGATCTAGTTATAGACGAAAACAATATTGAACGATAAAAAAGGTATTTCTAAAGAAAATGTTTAATTAACATAAGTATTATTGTGTTTTTCCTTTTTCTTACGAAAGTTAGTTAGTTTAATTTTACGGAACAAAATTACTGTACAAGTTTAATTCTAAAATATGTGATAAAACCGTGTACGAGTTTCTGCAGATCTTGGGTGAAAAACTTATGTGGTGAATATGCACTTAAGATTAATGTATATTGGAGAAGAGTCTGCTGCTATTGAATTTTTAAACAGTTCTATGTCAAATGTCGTGAGGGAAAACACGTTCTCTGCCACGTTATGCAGCGCGCTGTCTGTAATATACGGTACAGTGTATGGGCGCTGTATCCTGCCGTATTTTGCATACGATATCTGTGCACTTTGATGTGCTCAATGTCCTGTATATATCTCCCTTTGACAGGATATAAATCCACTCTGCAAAAATAGTATATGAGAGTAAAAAGTGCATTTGTCGTGCAAATCGGCAAAAGCCTTTATGGACTAGAAGGTTTAAAAGGCACATTTATAAATTGCACTGCTTACAAAAAAGTGTAATGATGTAATTAAAGCTTAAATGTCTACATTCATTAGGATTTAGCCGTGTCTGTTGTCTAAGTAGCTCAGGCTATCTATCTATTTCTTTTCAATGTCTCATGTAACTTCCATCGCAAATCTCGAGCTAACGTATATAGTAAAAGTAAAATAGTAAAATATTCAAATATTTTGCCCGCGCTCTTGAGAATATATGATCACACGTGTAAAAAGAATCAAAGTAAAAAATATTATTCACATAAATAAATTATACTAATGTTGTGCATTGCTCCCAAGAGCATAAAGACGCGCGCGTTGTGTAAACTTTATGCAAATAAACAAATAAACCTTTTTTGATTTTTTTACTTCTGTGGCAGGCTCATTATTTTTGGGTTTTTTAAAAAGTTATTTTAATTAACTTATCAATAACTATATATTAATAACTCTCCAATTCAAACAAAAATCTGCAACACCAAATTCACCGGTTCGATCAAACTAAAATAAGAACAGCATTTGCTGCGCTTTGTAATTGTATAAATAAATAACACGTATATTAAGTTCTAAATATGTATAAATACATATACACATTCACACAAGCAATTGCTTATATACGCTTACCACTCATACACAAAACCAAATTTGTTTGTTTTGGCTGACACGGATACTCCTTTTTCCAGAAGTCTTTTGTTAATTTTTTCTTATTTTTTATTCTTATCTGTACGCAGGAAATCTTGATAGTTAAATAAGCTATAGATTTTAAAAGCTTGCAAGCAACTTCAGCCAAGCTTAGTGTGGTTGTCTGAAAGTAGTTCTAATGTTAGTGCGGACAGAACAGTGGAATGTATTTGTAAGCTAATTATGTGCAATGAAGTTTATTTATTGGTTAAGCAGTTGAATTAGTTTCCTTAGTTGGCACCTGTGCTGTTTTTGCTTATTCAATTTTATGTATGTGTTTTTATGGTTTTATGAACGTCACTGTCTTGTGTTCTTCCTTGCTACATTTAATTGTTAAATTAATTGGATTGTATTGTTGTTATTTATTTGATTATTCAGTTTAGTATCCTTAATCCAAATTAATTTTTAAAAATAGTAGAGAATGGACTAATTGTGGATTCTGTATTGGTTGTCCGAACAATTAAAATTACACATATGTAGGTTTTGGCTTTTATAATTGGCGAGTCTTAAAATCCTATTAAAGATTGAATATTTTTGTAATTCTTTTTATATTTTGGGCCAGTTTGTGGAAGATTGAATGTAGTCGTATTGTATGTTGACAAGATCTTTATTTTGCATTTTGAAAATTAAAAAATAAGTAAATGAGATTATTTTAAGAGCCGGATGATATAATAAATACTGGTCTAATACTTCCACAATACTATGAATTGGAGACATCTACAAAGACATGGAGTCCCAATGGCGATGAAATATTATTATAAAGAAGGAAATATTTTACTATTTTACTAAACAAGTTCTGTTTTAACAACTGCAAACAATTAAAGTACCCAGTAGACATCTTTTATAAAACTTGTGGTTTTTTGGCAATAATAGAACTTTATAAAAGTCATGTAATGTATTGTTTGCTCCTTTTGTAGGATGGTATAAGGTCAGTACAAACATTTATTGTAAAAGACAAAATATTTGGCCTATTTTACGCTTTTCCATTATTATGGATCTTGGTGAATCATATTAATCAAGATAATTAAACTCTATATTTCATAGCTCATACATAATTAGCATTAAAAATACTGTATTTGTTAAACATAAACATGAGCTCAATCAAGTGCAACATGTAATT
This sequence comes from Homalodisca vitripennis, assembly GCF_021130785.1. NCBI lineage: Eukaryota > Metazoa > Arthropoda > Insecta > Hemiptera > Cicadellidae > Homalodisca > Homalodisca vitripennis. The sequence continues at coordinate 92,992 of NW_025777464.1, read as the reverse complement.
AACGCATGCTAAATAGTCCGCAAATATTTTTGTTAGTCTTTTAATTCCTTTACGGTTCTCAAATATACACTGGTGTAAATTTGTATTATCAACTGAGCGTAATTTTATTTGTTTTGTTTTCAATATATATCTCTAGCATTTTGTTTTAGTCTAAATAGCCTGTAATTTATCGTTTACTGTAATGTGTTTAAATAACATTATAATCACTCTTTTGACATTCACGATATTTTTACATTCATAGTACTAAATACTAAACACAGTTATAATAATTATAGTTTATTACAGTGTAGTACAAGTTTTACCTAAAGCTTTTATCATTTTTATATAATTAATTAACAGTACGGTAGACTATCAAGCAAATTCTATTCCCTATGGTAGCGGTTATACGAGCACGAAAGAGGTTATGGTTCAATGAAGTTTCACAGCCTCGCTGTAGAGAAGAACCACAGATTGCGTCAATCCCTGGGGAAGCTTCAGCGCAAACCTCGGATAACAATAACGTTGTTAGGGTAGTTCCGTTTTGTAGCCGAGGGACCAAACTCTGGTACAGTTCTTGTTTTTAGTTGCGAATTCAATCAATGGTACAGCCCTCCAGTTGAAATTGATATGACTTCACGAAAATATTTATCATACTTTTTTCTTCCAATTCTTAACGAGTATTTGAAGATTAAAAAACAGTTTTAAACTCTCCCATAATTTTCTAATATTAGCTACTTCGATGTCATAAATAAACTTTAAAAGCTTCTAAATATTTTTTTATTGGATGTGCTGGAAAACTCAAATTTGCGTACGATTTTACGTAAGTAATTTTGCTCGAAGCCAATTTTAATTACGTATCTTAATATTAAGAAATTTTTAATATACAACAATAAATGAGCAAAGCTGGACTCAGTAAAAGGACATACTTAAAATAAAATGTTGACTTTAGGCCCTACAGTGCAAAAGAAAGCAGCATAAACTACTACACAATACAAGAGCTCTGATGCAACACTTAGAAAAACTAGTGAGAGTGCACGGTCAAGTCCATTATATGAAGTGGTTGAAGTCTAAAAATGAAAACATTCTTGTAAAGTAAGAGGGAAGGTATTAATTAACCACTGTTTTAATAGAGTGAATAGCTCTGAATTTACAACAACGTTATCCTTTAGAAGTTTATTTTTGAAGATATTTCCTAATATTTATTGTATAACTGAAAAATTTAAACGTACAGAAAGGAGAACTAGTAGTGTCTGGTATTGTTTAAATTCTATAGATAAAAGATTCGCTTATGAGAAGTCCGGGAAATAGTTTTCTTGAAACTATCCAATCAAATATTGTAGGTTGTAGATGGAAAATAATCATTACCTGTTAAGGTTCAATATTATAGCAAATAACTAATGAAGGAAGGGACTTCAACTTAGTCCTTGGGTGAAGCACACAATATAAGTTATCTTATAGACGCTTTTTTGTCTTAATTTCAGTTCTCTAGGCTATATCAGAAAAACAAACGATACTATCCGATAATACTAAAGTTTCACAGATAAAATATTCCAGTAAAGGAAGGATGAAGTAGGAGATTTCTATTAAGCAGTTCACTCTAATCTTTCCACAGATTACTTTCTTTGAATCCACAGTTTTTCCATTTTTCAGGCTGTATGTTAACAAACGTATACAGATAGCCTGGTGATATGGATAGACTAAATGGTATCCACTTCAGGCAGATTGTATACTAATTGTGAATCACAAGGTTTGAGATACATCTCATAGCACATCCAGAAGATATTATTATACTCTCATTTTAATGTAAAGTTCACTCATTAAAATATTTGATTACAGGAATAACTTGACCTCACAAGCTTACTTCATAGGGGTTTTAAGAATTCAGGTCAAATCTCGAAATTTGAGTATTGCAGATTTAGCAGAATTAAATCCGAGAGGGATAGTATTTCATGAGTTTACAATTCTGCGGGAAGGCAAATCGACGATCATCGTCAATGCGTATGAATGTAGCTTTAAATGAGCCGCCCAAGCAAATCATGCTATTTGATCAGTTCCTTTCAATTTTATTGTTGAGGTATGAGTGGCATGAGAGCTCACAATTTCTTATTTGAGCAAGAAATATATTATAGAGTAGATCTCCTAAATCATATTTTGAAGGAAAGAAATGTTAAACGAGTTCACGCGTTCTTTTTACTCAAAATGTATTCAACCTTCCTTTTGTCCATAAAAAATTTGTAATTGCCTCCTAAAGTGAACAAGGGAAACCAATCACACGCGTTTACTCAGTCGGCCCAATAATAATTATTATTCAATTCCTTCGCTGTTAATCTTAATTGATACAGGACTAAAATCTAATTTTACAGGAATTATAATTTTTAGTGTGCTGTCATGTACAGTAATAAATGTTTGTTTATTCTTAAATCCCTGTGGTTTCTATACCCCTGTTTTTACACATTATAAAACCCTGTGCATACACATTTAGACCCAGTCTCTTAAATTGTAATATTGAGAAGAATTAGAGAATTAGTTTTAAAACTAAATATTATTTTCAACTAAAATATATATATTTTTTAAATGTAGGTTAATATTTTTCTAAAGAAATGTAACACGAGTATTAGAGTCTTTTCGATACATAAAATTAAAGAATAAAATTAATACCTTAAAATCCTACTCGAGAATAAAAATTTTTTGCGTGCCAATGAATGGAATAACATGTTTATAAGAGGGTCCCAGTTACTGTTGAAAATATTTTGTTAGGTTTGTATATATAGAATATTTATTCTATTATTCTTGAACTAAGTTGAATTATAATTTATATTTATTTATTGGAACAAGTGGCAAAACCCTCTCTGAATAAGTATTTATTGTTTAGATAAAGTGCCCTATTTAATTTTGGATTTGTTTGAAAACCGAAAATTAAAAAATTAAACACCTCAATAGTTCACGAAATTTTGCACCCTATTCTACCTTGCAGGTCTTTCTTTAAAGCTGGATTGCGGATGAACCGTTAGAGGTAGATCGAATCTGACAAAAGTCGTTAGTTGAGGAGTGACCTAACAAAATATCTAGTGACTTTACGTCTTATATCTTATAGTTAAGCGATAAAACGCTTGCATAGCTAAATTCCATTTATGGTCACGTTAAAAAGAGTAATTTGAGCCTAATAGCGGCTGAATTATTGGCAATAGCTCAAGTATAATTTCAGTGTATCTCCTAACACGGGCTATCTACATGTACGGTCCACGGTGTGTTTTCCCACATATTTACGGGATAACCCGTTAAAACCTAAAAATTAGTGGGATTGAAAGATTGGAGCAGATTGATCTTTTAAGATTTCGACTTTATAACAGTAACAGTTGATTATACCACTGCGAAAATATTTCCTTTTTAAAAATATTAGTACATTCAGACAGTAACACTTAACTCCACCATAACCGTAGTAGGTAGGGACAGAGGAAGTTTTAGTTTGGTTTACCTGAATAATTACTTGGTCTTTTTAATTACTTTATGAACTTAACCCATTGGTGAAAATGTGACATAGATGATTAGTATATAAGGGGAGAGCGAATTAATCCGAATAATTTCCTTCTTAATTAGCCCACAACCAATAAAAATATTTAAACTTCTCACTAAATATAACTCCCTGTACATATATTCCTCTGGTAAAGGTTTCACCTCCCGACGTTAAAATCAATTTATATACAACACTTTGATGGATATATACTTCCGAAATACCTGTCCCTTGGTTTATTTATTCCCATAACAGACACACACAATCTAAAAAAGAATCCCTTTTCTTTTAACCCAGTAACAATAAAGCCCCCTCCCCCCACTAACCTCGTTATTGGTAGACAATGTCCTGGGTAAGTTAAACCCCCTGATATTTATTTTCTAATTAATATTACTTTCCATATATTCCCCAAGCACAAGTAACAAGTCCCTCCAGAGAAAACCACGTGTTCTGTTAACATACGTAATATTACCCTTTTCCCCTAACGGGAACTTCCTGTTATGATCAGATAACCTCTTGTGTGAGTATACATGATCTAATACTGAATTTGTTCAGCTAATAAAGATTATTTAAATGTATTTTTAGTATTGGGCAAAAAGGGATATATTCTTACAAAAGCAGTCTTGGAATTTTACTTAAGCTAAAAGCTGCTATTTGCAACTCAGAACTTTTGAAGTGCCAAGATACTGCATGCGTGTCTTTAAAACGCTTTCCGAGAATGGTCTTATACTTTCTAAATACGAAGATAAATACAATTTCAGGAATTTAATTCGTTGTATTTACAATCCTACACGGGCAAGTTCTGTTACGAATTTAATGTTCATAATTGAGCTCAGAAACAATTGACAAACCCTTCTCTTGAAGATCTCTATCAGTCCGTTCCAAATTCTGGAGGAAGAAGTAGTTTATGACTGCACAATAATAGATTTGGATATAACGCTCGCCCTTTAATGGGAATAAAAAAAATGGGTTAGCTACAAATGTAACGTTTGTATAAAAATATAAAAAGTATATTATTTTAAGATAAAAGTGGAGCCACACAACTTCAATAAGTCCATCAACAATTCTTCAATAACCTTTTCATAGCAACGTATATTCCGTCTCTTTTATAAAAGTTCAGCTTCATATGGTAGCGCAATAAAATAAACAGAGCGAGCGCAGGGACTGCACTGCACAAACGTTCAGAGCCAATTTCACGGCTTTGATTCACAATTACTCTTTGATTTAAAGTAAAACAGGGGTTGGGACTCAAAGGAAGGTTTTTATATGGCAGTTTAACTTCTCCTTTGATTTTTTAATAACCTACTAAGTCAGAAAAATAACTTTGCTAACATGGTTTAGTTATTTATTTTAAAGTGGTATTTGTGTTTTTTAGAGCCATGTAACTAGATGAAGTAAGATGCAACAGGCAAAAATGTACTGTACAATGCTACTCGTGTTGCTCAGCTGTCTCACCTTCTGACAACCTTGGCCTTTTACTCCAAGACAAGGTATTCGACACGCCCTCTAAGGCGGGGCTGGGGGCCTATCAACATTCTGGCTTCCCTGGACAGCACGGGGTCAAGAAACAGATACATCGGTGGATGCTTCAAGAAACATCCACACTTCCAAGCCTTGAGGAGCAGAAGAAAAGTTTTTGAACCAGCTGTAAGGCAGTGCAGATGTATATTCTAATAAAATGTATAAGATCAGTGCAAACGACAAAAGAACTTTTAGACCAACCCAAACGAAAAGAAGTCAGAAGAAACAACATCAGTAATAAAGTTCATTATTTGAATTCTTCAGACTTTCTGAGTACTCTGAGTACCCACGCTTGAGAGCAAACACCAGAACTCGGTGAACTCCAATAAAAACGGAAAACTTCCCGAGACTGTTAGTAGTCGTCCTCTATACAGTTTGTTTGAGCCGAGAGTTTGAAGAAATAACCACTTACTAGTTCACAATCATCTTTATTGTTGACCAATCCCTGAAACAGCATTGAAAAAAGACATTAGCACTTAAAGCCAAGGAAAGAATTAAATTAGCAAAGCTCGGAAAGTTAAAACCAGTAAATAGTTGATTTAAACATTCATTTAGATACAAATTATTGCCGGATCCCTTTTACGTACGTCAATGAACGCTTATCCAAAGAAGAAACGTATACCACTTTTTATAGAAAAACAAATTTAAATACAAAACAAAGATGTCATTGAAATGCCATAAAGTACGAAATGAATTTTGCAAATTCCAAAGAATGTCCATTTGTGACCTTGAAGGGTCATTCGATTCTCGCCCTTCCCAATAGACAACACGATCCTGAAAGACTTCCTTTTCCAGAGAGGCAACCAATATCAACTTTAAACCATCAATGCCGAACCCCTCCAGCCTCCTTCCGGTCTCTCTTTCTCTCTCTCTCTCTCTCTCTCTCTCTCTCTCTCTCTCTCTCTCTCTCCTCTCTCTCTCTCTCTCTCTCTCTCTCTCTCTCTCTCTCTCTCTCTCTCTCTCTCCATCCCTCCCTCCCTCCACCACTCTTCACTTATCTCCACTCGTTTGAGTTTTTAGTTTTAAAAGGATCAGGAGGTAATTTTTTTTATTTTTAGCTATCCGGACTTTGATTCCAAAAACTCTCTCAGAAACTTTTAAGATTAATGGCTAAAAACATACCAGGGTACTAGGGTAGGTATATCTAAAATCAGGTGCAGAAAACGTAATATATATGCGTTACTAGAACTGTACAGTCACTACCAAAACCCAATGTTGATATTAGTTACTATGATACAGTTATGAAGTGGTGCAATAAAAATTAACACTAATAAAATCAGCTTGTATTTTCCAATGTATCGGTAAATAAATTTTCACCTGTTTTATTTCTTGCTTGTTTTACGATCTTTTCTCATTCATACATTATGTTCCTTCACAGTGTAGAATAGGCCTCAAACATTTGAAAAGGATTTATCGCCAAAGCCGGAAATTTGGATTTAAATCAATTAATTTCAAGGGCGGAAGATTAAAATTGAATGAATTATTAGAAACCTCATATCCAAGGTCTAATAACTTGTTCCTAATTGTGTCCTCTACTATAACATTGGGCATCTTGATTATTTCTAGATAGATTTGAATAGTTCACGCACATTGTGAATAGACACAGTTCTTTAACATTTAAACAATATTGTAGCCACCCTGCTTTGTTCTTATTAATCGAAACTACTATTAAAATTTTCTAAAACCTTTATTCAACGGAAAATGTTATTCTATAATAATAGCTTTGGCATCTGTCAACAACAAACAGCTGTTACTTTAAATCGCTCTAGGAACTCTACAGAACAACAACTATAGATAGAGTTTTTAGTTATACTATTGTTATAAATTACTAGTTTAAAGTTTGCAACAAAGGTAATGATTGTAGGCGCTGGAAACGACGCTATATACTCTTGAAGTGATCAACAGTCGACACTAACTCCCCTTCACCTTGGGAGCGCACATCCTGGACGATTGTGACAAGGACACGTATGGTATGGAGATGGCCGTCGACTTCATCAAAGGTCAGCTCCTGCAGGATAATTAGAAAATCAAGACAATTTTATATTTTTTTAAATAAAAGTTACAACAAAACATTCATTATGCGATGTAATCAAAAAAGCAATCATTTTGGTTAGAAAATAGATTTCACCTGTGTGTATGGATATTCTTGTAACGCTAGTTAAATAAAGCTGACGATAAACAGCGCCATAGCCGAGGAAGGAGTTATGGAGGTTATAAACCTTGACTAGATCCCTTAATAGTACGGGAGCTAGCAACGTTTTCTAAAACAAGAATTTCAGGTCAGCTGAAATTTTGATAATGCTGTCTTTCTTGCTCTTTCGGTTGGAGTCCGGGCTATCTGGCTGGCGGTAGTGGTTGCGTTTATTAATGCGCATCTTAGCTGCACAGGTAAAAATCCTGGAGCGCTTCGGTAAATGGACAACATGGCGTCAGTCTAAAGTCACATGTTTGTTTTGTGTAATTAAAAAAAAGCACTTCAAACTGTCTCTCTCCAATCAGCTGTCTCATTTATTTCAGTAGGCAGTTCAATGTCACGGTACTTTAATTTATATTTTAAAACGTATATTCAAAACTTCCTGGCACTTCTTCAGTTTATCAACCACGAAAAGAATGATTTTATCTTTATGTCCTTTACAGAAACACATTTCATTTTACCACTGGCGATTGTAGCGAAATTAATAAATAAACATCACAAATAACACAAACACAAAACAAACATGTGACTTTAGACTGACGCCATGTTGTCCATTTGCCGAAGCGCTCCAGGATTTTTACCTGTGCAGGTACGATGCGCATTAATAAACGCAACCACTACCGCCAGCCAGATAGCCCGGACTCCAACCGAAAGAGCAAGAAAGACAGCATATCAAAATTTCAGCTGACCTGAAATTCTCTCTCTCGAAAACGTTGCTAGCTCCTATACTATAAGGGGACCCGAAGAATATAAGAAACGTGATGAAAGTCTAAAAGGTATCCTATATAACTAATCCTCACTGTAACTAATAAAACAGTTCCAATCGGCTAATTTATACTTGACATAACTCACATTCATGCTCAGACCTATTGTGGCTTGTATTCTCTAATTAAGTTTTAATAATTATTTTATTTATATTCATATAAATAAACAACATAAACAAAACAATACGTTGTCAGCGATTCTTTGCCTAAGCAAGTCAAACCCCTCTAGAATGATTTGATGAGTTAAACCTAAACTGTAGTAACGTGTTGAGTTAGTTATCCACCTGAGGAAGGGGTCAAATTACAGATCTTGAAACGTAGTGTAACTGCTTTGTTATATCACTGAACGATGGACAAGTCAAAAGCAAACTTTAACAAAGAGGTTAACGAGATTCCAAATCTTTATTTAGAATTTTTTTGCAATGGCGATAAATAATTTTTATTGGCTGGGCAATATTGACGAAATATTCTGTCCATGAATGCCAACTTATAATTTTTCGTACTGTGCAGCCAAAAAAATGAAAATTAATTAATAAATTTGTCCAAAAACGCGATGTTAATAACTAAATTAACTCGGAGTATTACGCTCTTACTCCTCCCACGAGAGCAACTGGGCAAGCCCTTTATGTACATGGCTCTGAATTTCCATAACACTTCAAGTAAATAAGGCAACACGTTTTTGTAACCAAAATATTTTTCAATTTTTCAGCACACCAACGACCGATAGGGTTTCATTTGGCGTTGACAGCTATTAACGGCTTACCATTAATAAAGGCAAGTCTCAGATGGGATCTTGGAACATTGAGAGAAAATATTCAGTTTCATTATGCATGGATATTTATGTGATGGTAAAATTGGTAGTGATTTATGACTTTATCACACCTCAGGGAAATACTTCAGAAGGAGGATTGTTTAGAAAGCATAAATTAAAATATAGATCCATGATTTATATTTTAGTTCAGGGTGCAAATTTCTATTACTCCTCATGGAATAATACAATTTCGCTGTCTTCAAAAAATTAAACTTTAAAGAGCCGGGCCCATAAATTTATATATATTTTACTGATTGAATAGATGCATTATGTAAGCCTCAAGGTTAGCTCACGTGTGAGACAATATCGGGCTGTTATCCATATAAACATCCAGCGCATATCCTTCACAGCAATAAAACTGGATGTCGTATACTTATGTTATGGTTACGGGCCTTGTATATCATCCACATGTTCTCCATCGCCTATCCAGCTCCCTATTGACGGAAATAATATTTTTATCTTTCTTTTTACGCCAGTCGATTTTTCAACATTTTTTTAATCGACACAGTCCTAACCCTTTGTAAGTGATGTGAAGAATGAGTGAATTAAAGTGTAATAAATAGTGAAGGAAGACATTCTTTGAATTGGGCTCTAAGTATTGCTTTCAAGGTACCACAGATTAGGTGGGATTTGAACCACTGAATTATAGATCTGATCATATTTGGAAACCATAATCACAACCCTTGCGTGATTTCTTTAATTTACACGATTCTTTAACCAAGGAGCTATGTGACCTTATATCAGATTTTGTATAAAATATTACTACGAAAATAAAATACTGTGGTACAATGTAATAAGTCTTATACGGAGATTTTCGTGAGAGGATGGTACGACTAAACATCGTAGTGCACACAACGATAAGGAAAAGGATTTATATGAACATACGTCCTACCTCGCTCCATTTAATATCAGTCTGTCTGTTTGTATTATTATTAGAAAAACAAGTCTAAAAAATTGGTAGTGTGAATAGGTCGAAACTAGGCAGTTATGTTTTTTCTTTGACTAAAAATATGTTACCACAAAATTTAATAAATAATATACTTTACCGTTTCTGCTGTCTTAAAGTATCGTAATCTAAATTTTGAATTAAATAGCTTATAAACTGTTATTTCTACAATTTGTACCGTATTTTTAATTAGTATTTGAATTTATTAAAGTTCAATTTTAATTGAAGTAAATTAAGTAATGAAGAGTTTTAAAATAACGTAGATTTGTTTTAATTCTGAATTTAAAAACGTCACATATACAATGTTTTATTATCATTGATTGCTCTTATTTAGAATATAACGGCTCATTAACGAACAAAATCTAAATAAATAGACTGGTTTTCATCCAAAATTTAAATACTAATTTAATTCAAATTCAACTAAACTCAACTGTTTAAGACACACTTCGTTATCTTCTTTTCAAATCTTGTAATAATTTTGCTCAAAAACGTTGAATATAAAATTTAAATTTTCTTCAAAATTAAAATTAAGCACATGTAAAAATTAAAACCAATATTACATGTGTGTCAAACTATAACATTTACTCATAAGGTAAAATTTTGAGAGTTTAACAATTTGAAAGGATCAAAATCCAAGAGCTTAATATCTCATGAGGTTAAAAATACAACGAAACCTGGCTCGTAAAAACCAACCAGTTATATTGCTCATTAACCAAAATTAAATAGTAGCTTCTTACTTTAGCGAATAACATTTTTTATACTCAAATTATCAATAACAGTTTTTAATTTACAATGCAAGTACTGAAATAGATTTATTTAATGGTATCAGGTGGCGACTTACAATTGATGACTATTGGACAATCAGCCCAAACAATGGGCGCACTATATGCCCGTATATTTCACAGATCTATCGTTCACTGACCCAGCAGCATAGAATGGGTGGGGGCAGAGAGGGGTAGATGGTCGGGCCTCACTGACGAAACTTGATACAAAGAATCCAGCAGGTCCGTCCACCTGAATTAGCCACGGTTTCAACCCAGCCAACTGTGGTGATGATGAGAAACACTAGACACAAGTCGTTGCCTGATTCTAACAAAGGGGCTTAGTCATGGGAAATTGTCATTTGGTGGTTAGGGATTTATTTTCTCTTCCTACGAGTATTATGGATCCAAGTGCTGATTAAAATTATTATTGATTTCGGTATCACTAACAGCTGTTTTCAATTAAATAGAACATTTGAATACACAGAAAACTATTTTTTATATGCACGCACAAACGAAAACCTGTATTTTCAACTAATTTAAACAAATTATATATATATATATATATATATATATATATATATATATGTATATTCCGATTTGTTTTAAATTTACAAAAACGCTTTTCTTGGATCTTAGTTGTAATTGAAAATGTTATTATTTATTTGATTTTTTAAAACGTTCCATTGATCAACTTAACTGATACTTTTCCGCATCACCCGTTTTGAGATATAATGAAAATACACATGTGGGCTGACAAACACTGAACAAAGTGAAATAGTAAATACTCATAACTTTTCATAGGATAAGTTTAAATTAACCATTTTTTCCGGTTATTGTGTTTACTGCCAATCTCTCATAAAACACTTGTGATTTCCTAGATATGTAGTTTTAAATTGCTACATTACTAATAAGAATAAGAATAAAGAATAAGAATGTATTTATTCCACCATCAAATAACAAAGGTAAACATATGTAAAAAAACTTGGAATGACTAGTCACCGCATCAAGTAAAGGTGACTAGCACAATGAAAATAAACAAGAACTTCTTACATCAAACAGTCTAAATATTACTTATAACCTAGCGGTCCGCTGCAGTGTCAGCATTTATTTATTTAACTGAAACAAAGTACACTTTACATTAATACGAGTAAGTAAAATAAACTAAGTAAACTATTCACTTCACTAAGTAACCTCGTCAGTAGGTGAACTAAAAACATCCAATACATTAAATAAAGCCAAACAATTGAATACTTAAAAATATTTACACAAACGCATATAAACTCTATTCCATATATCTACAATAGGAATTCGTTTTTAATTTTCATAATTATAGCTAATGTAATATTTCTACCAGGTCATTAATGTTGTCTTTATCAAACAGCCATGATTTTAATTTAATCTGAAATAGCCTTATGTTTTGACTGTTTTTTATGTCTATTGGTAAAATATTAAAAATTTTTGGGCCTAAAAATATAAATGTTTTACTGAACATAGTTTTATTCACTTTTGGTCTAATGTATGTTACTTTAGAAGCTGCTCTGGTATAGAAGCGAAATTGTTTTGAACATTTATTTCCACTACGTATGTAAAACATTTTTAATACTTTAAAAATAAAAAGGTATTTCAGAGGCAGAATTTTTAGGAGGCGAAATAGAGGCAAGGACGGTTCGTGTTTGGATTTAAATGTTATGATCCTTATAAAGTGTTTTTGTATGATTTCTAATGGATTTAGTGTGGTATTGTTTGCTGCACCCCACACTTCTATACCATAAGTCAGTCTTGAGTGGATTAAGGCAAAATATAGCATACGTAAAAGGTCATCGGTTAAAAGATTTCTTAAATAATAGAACGTTCTGATATTTTTTCTTAATTGGGTCTGTAGATGATAGATGTGTTGCTTCCATGAAGCGTTTTCGTCTAGAATTACGCCCAGATATTTTATATGAGTTACTTGACTAATAATCGGGCAGGGACAGTTTATCATTGATTGAGCAATTTAAATAATCGTGATATTTTAAAGTATTAGGGAAAGAGTATTGTTTTAGGTCAAAATTAATAAAGTTTGTTTTTTCAGCATTTATTTTCATTCTGTTGTTAATACACCAGGTTCCCAAGGACTGCAAATCTTCAGTAATCTTCAGAAAAGTTGGGAAAACACCCATATGTTTTCCCAACTTTTCTTGGAGTAATGGATGGCAACGTCATCGGCAAATGCTATTATTTTACCCTTGAATGGAACATTCATTAAATCATTTATGAAAATTAAAAATAGTGTTGCAGACAGTACCGATCCCTGGGGTACACCTTTCACAATAGATTTTGCGTGACTGAGACAGTTTTGAATTTTTACTTGCTGGGTTCTTTCTTTTAGAAAACTACTAAACCAGTTTAGCAAAGGTCCTCTTATTCCAGCGAGTTCTAATTTTGTCTAGAAGTATGTCAATGTCAACAAGGTCGAAGGCCTTTGAAAAATCTATAAATAATCCTGTACATTTATGACTATTATTTATGCTGTTTAAAATTCCCTCCATAAAAGTTGCAATAGCCGATTCTGTACTTTTACCTTTAGTAACGCCAAATTGGTTAGATGAAAAAAAGTTCTTGTTATTTAAAAATGAAAGTAGCCTAGATTTAATGCACCTCTCTAGAATTTTAGATATAATAGGCAATAGAGCAATCGGTCTGTGGTTTTGTATCATTTCGGGGCTGCCTTTCTTAAAAATAGGTACAATTATAGTTTGTTTTAATTTAGAAGGAAACTTGCCTGTTTCAAAACTTAAGTTGACAATATATGATAATACTTCAGATATAGCAGTTTCAATATGTTTTATTAATTGGACTGATATATTGTCAATTCCAGTAGATCTTTTATTATTTAGGGATTTAATGGTATTTGCTATTTCTAGCGGAGTGACAGGACTCAGGAACATGGAATGCGGTTGACGGCAACAGTGTGCGAGGGCTGCCTCGCGAGGGGGGGAGGGGCCGGCTATCAGCTGTTGAGAGACTGATACAAAGTATTCATTGAATATGTCGGCTATTGATTCTGGCTTATCGATTATGGTGCCGTCCTCCAGTCTTATCTTAGTAGTTAGTTTTTTATCAGTTCTATCAATTAGACTGTTGATTGTTTTCCATTGATATGCTGAATTACCTGCATTGCGATGAATTAAATTGTGGTAGTAGTTTTTCTTTGTACAACTTATCTCGGTTTGAAGATTGTCTTTAAATTTATTAAAGTAATTGCAAAAAGATTTGTCATACGGTCTATTTTTCAAAATTTTTACTAATTTGTTCCTCTTATTTATTTTTTTTAACAGTGATTCCGTTATCCACGGACTTTTGAATTTAGCTTTGCTGAATTTCGGCAGAAATACTTTTTCATTGGTATTTGAAATTATACTTTCATGTAATGTATCATAAAACATATCTAGTGACAGGTCAACGTCTGTCGTATGATAGATTGCATCCCAGGAGGAAGCTAATAAATAATGTTTAACACCCTCAAAGTTAATTTTTTTAATTGTCACTTCTTTGTTGTGCTGCAAATTGTGTACATTAAAGTTATTTAGAGTTAATGCTGTTAAACTGTGGTCGGTAATGTTAATGTGAAAAATTCCTGTTTTGAAGTTTGTTAGATTTTTTGTGCCTGACGAAAATGTGATCCAGACATGAAGCATGTTCTGTAGTTATTCTAGTGTTATCATTTATAAGCGAGTTAAAACTATTATTTTGGAACAGAGATAGGTAGCCTTCAGATTCGGGACTATGTTTTCCTATATCTATATTAACATCTCCAATAACTATAGAATTTGGTTTTAATTGTTTGAGAACAGGTTCTACTTCTTTTACAAACTCCAATTTTGAAAACTCATGCATTCTATAAACGCAAAGTAATGAAAATATTAGGTTGTCAAAATAGATTTGTAGTAGTAATACATCTGCAGTTGTCATCTTACATTCTATAACATTTGCCTTAATTCTATTATTGATGAAAACCACTATGCCACCTGATCTGTACGTCTCGTTACAGTTAGAGAAGGAGGTATAATTAGGTATTTGGTAGTGTGTTATTTCATTATTAAAAATCCAAGTTTCAGTTAAGATCAAAACATCAATATTTCGTTCTAGCTTTTGCAAATACATTAAAAGTAAATCAAAGTTTTTCCTGAGGCTTCTAATATTTTGATGTATAAACGATATATGATTGAATTTGTTTACAGGGAAGAAAGACTGATCCAATGTATTAAATATACAACTCATATAGTGTTAAAGAGTTAAATACTACTTTGTATCACTAAGAGTGGTTCATATTATTGAGTTAATATAATCATATTCATTCAAGTTTGAATAGATATCCCATGTCAACGAGATGTATTGAATAAAAATAAGAGATATTCTCTAATTTAGGATTCACTTTGACAAGAATTGGAGAAAAGGATAAATAATATCTGGATATCCTCACAGTTATTTATTACATAATTATTTTGTATTTACGGTTAATTCATACATATTATAGTTCATTAGAATATGCCGTTCATTTGTATATAAGAGTAGTTTTTGTAAAGGAAATCTTATTCCACATTTGATTATGGAGGGAAGTTTTTAATTATTCTTTCGCCCAAGAATAGGATGACTGTAAGTACATGGAACTCTTTTCCAGAGTTCGTAGGTTTTTTCACTGTTCCTGGGCCATTTTAAGTGTTTTCTCACTGTTCCTGGCCCATAATAAGTGTTTTCTCACGTTTGTGAAACAATATCATAAGATCTTTAATCCGTTTAAATATTTAATCAGCTATGTTTCTTTTTTCTACAAAGTTTTTCTGTTACCCGTTTTTTCCAAAAAAGCAAGATATATGGAAAAATATTGATGATTTTGTATGTTGGTATGAAGATTTTTACTTATTATAAATTGGTTATTTAAGAGTTAATATACAAACACTTCAGTATATTTTATTCATCCCATTCAAATATAAAAAACTAACTTATTCAGTCGATACATTATCTCTCTTCGTTCTATCGTGTTTTACGAATATTATACAAATGATTTTCTCTGACATACGAGTATATTAAAAAATCCTATTTCTCCTTGGATATTGAGGTAGCGCAATTCGCCAAATCCAACTCTGACGCGTCAGTTATGGATTTCTTCAGATATATTAAGGCAAGAAGGTGGTATTGGATCAGTGATTTATTTGGATTAATAGGATTTTTTTCTCCTTTCCGGGAGGATTCCTTGTAGACTTTTCTCTCTACTTCACAACCAAGAGCATCTCGACATTGTCAAAGTTCAAGAGAAACACACCAAATAGATCACTAAATATAACGAGTATAATATGGATAAATAATCTTATAATCAACAATGGATTCATTTATTCCAATAATTTTGATCCAATTTAAATCGAAGTTTACTACTGCTGGGTTTCAGTATGACAAAGCTTTAAAATGCCTTAATTCAAAACAATTAGAATTTCAAATTCACACAAAGCCAGGCCCACCTCCGGAGAGACGATTTTATGTCAAAGCATTTCTAGCATTTGGTGTAAAGGTGTCTAAATAATTCTAATCTGCAGCAATTCTGAGTCTTCAGTGTTTATCTAAACTGTCTAATATCAATATCTAACAGAAAGTATTTTGGAGGTGAATCCTCTGAAAGAATAAAACATAAACGATTTTTAATTGTTTGTGCGCTTGGAGGAAATCGATAAATACTATTGTGCTGATAATGTTTTGCATAGCTAGAACTAAATCACTCCTCTCTAAAACTGGTACTACCATTGATATCACAGAGGGTAGGTAGACCAAGGTAATGAAAAGACCTGACGGAAAAGCAAATTTAAAAAATACTAGTTCTACGACGTTTGCTTTGAAATTCTCTGATTTAAATTTCCACGTACAGGCAAGAACTATTTCAGTTTCTCCGAACTCCGATTCTCATTTTGTCCTGTAACTTGTGATACATGGTAGAAGTGTGCCAACCTCTTCAATCCCTTCCTCCATCAGCTGGTTACCTTACGCTAATCAATTATATGAAATCACCTGGAGGCTGTAGACACGATAGCTATCACTGTTGGAAAACACTATAAGTCCCAGTCACGAGTGGAAAACTGTTTATGTATTCAGCACTGTTCACACAGACAGGTATAAATCAGCCAAGATTCCACTGGAGGATAAAACCGTTTATCAAACGTAAATGTTTGACGTATCGCTCGCTGCTCGTGAATTGTTTACACATCAGATCCTCTGGCAGACCACAATAGGGTCAAACCATTAATCTTCATACGTATCGGGTATTTTGTTAAACAATACAGGGTCTGAACAATATAACAGAGGTTAAGGCAAAACAAACTGTCACGCTGAAAAATATTAAATTATTTGTTTATGACTACATTTTTGGGAGAAAATAAAATTAATGAATGGAATTGGATATTGAACAATATTGTCGAGAATTTATTTCTCATCTCTATGGATACCAGATAATCCTCCACATTTTAATGGTTATAGCTTTAGCCAAACTTTATATGTCTGTTGAATTTACAGTGCAACTTTAACATCGGTGTGTTTGCACCTGCACCATGATAATTCCCTGTAGTAATGTTTCCGTTAGATCTAAGTTTGCTTTCCTATTTAAATGTTGATTTGTAAATTGTATAAGCAAATCCAATCCACAACACTGTAAGTTTGCTTTCCTATTTAAATGTTATTTTGTAAATTGTATAAGCAAATCCCATCCACAACACTTGTGATATGAATGTTCTCATCCATAAAGGCACACGATGTAGAGAGTTGGGAGTATGTCAGGGAACTATCCTCAATTTTCCGTTATTTCTTCAAGAGGTCCACGCTTACGAACGGAGAATATAGTAGCTCTCACCAAAAGAGTCAGATGACATTTAAGGCGGCGTTGCCAAATTGTTATCGATCACCAGCTCAGTGGCGTAACTAGACAGAGTCGCGCCCCCCCGCAGCGTACTGAAATGCGCCCCTCCTGTCGGCTCCTAACACCCCCCCCCCCTTCCTCCTACTGACCTACACGCATCGTTATAATTATAGCCTACTTCCCCTGGTCTACCTTTTATTCTCATGATGTTCACTCTACTTACGGTAAATTGTAATAGAAAAACAAACCTTTACTTTTTAAGAGTGGCTTTAAATTTGTGTAAATAGTTGATAGTCCCGTGCTGTGCAATGTTTATTTTTATACATTTTTGTAAAAAGATCAAAAAGGAAAAGAAAACTTTAAAATGAATTATTCATCATAATTATTTATTAATGAAACTATCTCAAACATTAAAATAAAAATAGAAAAAATTGTAGACATGTTAATTATTTCCATTTATTTAAACCCTCTCCTCTTCTTAAAACTGAAATATTTTTCAGCTAACATCTTCAAGTTGATCCTACGAGCCCGTTCATGTTCTATGCTCAAGACTCCCAAAGCGCTCAGCCTGGTATTGGTCATAGTGTTTTCTCAAATAATTCTTTATGAGCTTGAGTTTAGAAAATGACCTGAAAATTTTATATAAGATTAAAAAACTATGTTGTTAACATATATGCCATTTTCAGGTTATAATACAAGTATATAATTAAAGGGTATAATAACTCTTCTTAACACAAAAATTAATTTTAGTTAGTACGGGTTTTTATGATATTTTGGTGATTACGAACCTTTCCGCTGACGCTGACGTAACTGGGAGAGTCAAGAACATCATCATCGCTGTGCAGACATCAGGAAGGCTGCTTGACAAAGTCACGTTTTCTATCATTAAATATGAGGCTAAATCCTTAACTTTTTTCAATCCTCTTGTTTTTATTTCATCCGAAACAATGTTTCTGAAACACACTATTTGTGTCTCCAACCCGTGTGAAACATCTTCCTCATACTTCTCACAAAACTTCCTGGCTGAAAAAATTAGTTCATCATCACTTTTCTCTGTGAGGTACTTTGGAGTTAAAAAGATGAAACTGATCGTTAATCCTGACCATGCTCTCAAAACGTCTGGAGATTTGAGCAATAACTATATCCAAGCTCCTGTAAAATACTTTTACTTTGAATTCTTGCAATGGATTAGAAAATTCAACATCGTTGGTCAGTTCGTCAAAAAAGTTTTTTACTTTTTTTACATCGTTAGTCGGCAGAGAAGACTCAATATTCCATCCCCTGGCTAGCGTTTTCAGCTTCTTTAACAACACCTTCAAACTCATTTCTTGCTCTCTTTAGTTCAGTCATACTCTTTCCAAGAAGGGCTGTAGCTTCGTCAATTGATACATCCTCTTTTTGTAGTGTTTTAGATGTAATATTAATTCTCTCTAAAACCTTACTTTGGAAAGTAAGCATCAATACAAATTGAAAACACGTCATTTGTTTTTTTGAGTCCAGTTGCCTCTAAAACCTCTTTATTCTTTTTAGAAGTCAGAATAATATTCGTCAAACAGCTTAAGACAGAAACAAAGTTACACTTTATGGCCAGTAAACAATCGTACCTAGATGACCAACGGGTCGGACACAATCATTTGAGTGTCTTGCTAAGTATAGACCCCCTTTGCTCCATAGATTTCTCTCTCAAAGCTTGCCATCTTGGCAGGCTTTCGCCGAAAAAACACGTAAATTTTGATTGACCAAATCGTAAAATAAAATCATTTCTGTTATGTCAGTAACTGAGTCATTGAGTACCAAATTTAAATTATGCGAGGCACAATGCACGTACTCTGCATTTGGCGACTTTGCTTTATTCTAGATTGGATTCCAGAATAGTTTCCACTCATTACGGCTGCCCCGTCATAACCCTGGCCTCTACACTTTTCAATTTTAATGTTGTTTTCTTCTTCCAAAAAATTACAAACTCGTTAGTAATTTTTTCCGAATTTTTGGCCTGTAAGAGCTATGAACCCTAAGAATGATTCTTTAATTTCAAGTTTTTCGTAGTTTTGGACTGCCACATGTCGTATTACTATCGATAGTTGATCAGTTTTTGAGACGTCTTGAGTGGTGTCTAATACCAGAGAGAAGAAAGGAGCTGCTTGGATTTCACTTACAACTTCATCCAGAACATGCTGTGACGCAAACATGATCTCATTTTCATTTTGGATTTTGGGAGACAAATACTTAACTTTGCTTTGATCGTTTTCTAAGTGACTTTTTAGAAGAGGATCGTATCGTGACAACAAATCTATAATATTCAAAAAGTTTCCAGAAGTAGTGTCCACTGTTTCAATATTTTCATTCCGATGCCCTCCTGAACGCTAAGTTACAAGTAGCCATAGTTATTACTACATCTAAAAAGTCTTTTGAGAATCTCACAATACTCAGGTTTCATACTTTTTGAATAAGTGATTTTGCATCTTGGCTATTTTTTACGGTACTAATATGCTAAACATGAATTTAAGTGTATACGAGATGTTTCATTGTTCTTTAATTTTTTTGCTTAAACCTTGCCAATCATTTATTAGACCTTTACACCAAGCATCTTTAAATTTAGGGTCAGTTCTGTCAGCGAACAACCAACAAGGTTCACAGTATACGCCATTTAATAAAGGTGAATAACAAAGCCAAAACCGTTTCTAGTTTTTGGCCCGTTTTGGCAATTTTGTAATAAAAATCACTGCTAAAAGATCTATTGTTTGTCGAGTCTTTAGGAAAAAGGCCCTGTGGGCCTACATGGTTTCAGAATTCAAAATGAAAGTTTTATCTTCTTCTTTTAAGAGGGATACTCCGTCATTAGTGTAGAGCCCAATGTCAGTTTTAAAAACACCACGTTGTTGACTGATTTCATTAGTATCAATATGCAAAACACAGTTTTTATCAATGTCTACGGTACAGCTACAGCTATCATTATTTATCTTAACGTCTAGACTCACGTCTGGTTCGTTATTTGTGAATTCAGGTGGGGTCTGAGTAGATGTTCCATTTTCTGTCTCGATGGTAGGTAGGTCAGAACTTATTTCACTACACTCACAAATTAAACCGGAAGTTATTTGTTTCCTTACACTGTCATTGTTTTTACTAAGAGATATGTCAGATTTAAAAAATAGATCAATTTTTTGGTGTTTTTTTTGCTTTTTTCTTCCTCCTCCTTCTTCCGCTTTCGGTATTCTGCACCACTAGGTTTTTTAGACATTTTTGTTTAATTATTGATTTAGTTTTCTAGTACATCGCCCATAATATAAGTTTCCTGTAAGAGGTGTAGTTTGCAAACACTTTTCACCGCCACCACAGTTGTAGGCTACTGAAATAAATCACAACTTTCGAAAATGCAGTAAACGTAACGAGTAAGTAATGAATATATGACTGAGTGACAAGGAACCACAGTATACTGTGAAGGAACTACCTAACAATAATTTGGTACTTGGTAGTGTGGAGGGAGGGAGGGGAGTATTCAAGTCGCAACATGAAACAAGGCAGTACACATCGCACGCACACCCCCACGCTCACACACGGTCCTAAAGCGCCTTAAAATACACTTCCGTGGCGGTTTCAGCAAATAGTTTTGCCTGCTTTAGTTTTGAAGGCGTTTAACTAAAACAAGAAATGATAATAGGCCTACGATATTCCTCGCTAGCTCATTTATACAAAAAAAATTATAAGGAATTACAATGAAAATAGTGATATTCAACCTTAAGAAATTTGGTAAAATCGGTATAATTTTTTTTATTTTTTTTCATTCCTTCGTGTGGCGCCCCTTGACACGCCGCGCCCCCCCCCCGCATTGCGGGGGTTGCGGGGGTATGTATTACGCCACTGCACCAGTGTTTCTGCTATGACGTGACTATTGGTCGTAGTATATAGTCTGTAAAACAAATTAATGAAATGAACTGTACGTATATTTTCTTAAGGTAACAGCTGATGATGTTTGTTTATTCTAACAGATGTTAACACGGATAAGTAATTTTTGCACATGTAAAACTGGCAACACTGTTGGGCGCGGGGTATAGAAGGGGAATTCTGGTACATCAGCCACCATCGGACTATTTTCGTGCGAGCTGCTGTAGTAACATTTACCTTATATTGTAAATAAATTATACACAATTTATTTAATTAAGAATTGTTTACACTTGCTTACTGTTATGGGCAGACTATTACTAAAATGCTGAGGTTCTTTAAAAGATCTCAATGCCTTAGTCTAGAAGTCTACTCGTACTTTCTCCTCATTGTCTTTTTTTATAAAACGCGTCTAATTAACTATCGTAAAATCCTAAAAGTTAATTATAATCTGAATAATATGGCAATTTGTAACGCATCAGTCGAATGTGTCAATCAATGTGGTTGTATCTTAATAAACACTTGTCTGTAACCTGATCTTTGAGTAGAGTAACTAGTTTGCCAAGTTACGCTGGACAGTGATTTACACGCTCGTAAATAAAATTATAATAAAATTTAAGTTATTAACAGAATAAATTAATTCAGAGTAAAAGGCGTGGGGTGCATTTTACTACATTTAATAAGTCTCCTCTCAAAGATAATTACCGATAGAATGATTGTAATATTTAATATATCAAGCACCCCACGCATTTTACTGTGAATTAATTTATTCTGTTAATAACTTAAATTTTATTATAATGAAGTGATTGACTATGAATGATTGTTTTGCCTTCTACTACCATATATATAAATTCTTTGTAATTAAAAATTATTTTCTATTTTTTAGTTTGGTTAGCTATAAAAGCGTGTTTTTAGTTTTTTAAATTATTATTTATTATATAATCGTTCCAAGTTCTTTCTCGTTGCATTGAAAACAATGCCAATTGACTATCTATTACGGTTGGCACACAACTTATAATAGGACTAATAACTTATAAATTTAGAAAAAAGAAGAAATAGAAAAAAGGTGCGCAGAAACCGCTGTTCTCTGTAATTTACTTTGTTCTTGGTGGGGGTGAGTATAGACGCAACCCTGATAAAAGTCAATTGTATATATTTAAAATACTATTGCATGGTAAATTTTGATTGTGATGCAATCATACAATGAGTTCGCTATAAACAACGGCCTATATAATTGTCCCCCCCTTTACCAATTAAAAAAGTAATCACCAAAGAGCCTTTACAATGCAAAGTTATATCTGAATATATCGTATATACAGCTTATAATAATTTTAAACTATATTCCCATACAATAAACGTTTACCTGCTTCTGTGAAATTAGATCCTAGATATTACTAAACCAAATTTAAATTACGTTTAGATTGATAATCCAGATTGTTGGTTGGAAACATCATTTTCAGGTTCAAGAAGCTCTTGTGTATTTCACTAAAACATATGCCGCCATGTATGAGAAGTGTATAAGTATGTTTTGTTTGCAACGAAAACAGTTTTATTAAATAACAATTATCAGGTGAACAGAGATTAAAGTTTAAGATGTTCATTACTTCCTACCTATATCCTAACTTAAATAAGAATTGCAGTTTTTCGTAAAATAATTGTTTTGATAGACACAATAGCCGACTAAAATGTATTTTTTTAGATGTTTTAATGTTAATTCCAGACCCATTAAACATGTGTTTCTATACATTCTTAATCGTTAGGAATACAAAAATACCTAATATAATAAACAGTTATACTCATGTTTAGTACTTTATGGATCTAGTTACGTGTTTCAATCGTAAAACGGACATTTGATGTGGACAGCGGAAGAATTACTGAGCTATGAATGGCTCACATGAACCGTTTTGCAGGTAATAAAGGACATACTTCACCGCCCAATATTCTTCTGTTCTTGACATCATGAGTGTGATAACTGTAACAGTTTATCCCACCTACGTAATGTAATGAGCTAATTGTTGTTTGTACAGAAGTGCTTCATTATATTAAACCACTAATATACATTTATCCCTTTTGTAAGAGTAACAAATTTACGTTGGAAATTAAAAACGTACAGAAAATCTATTTCTAACTGTTTAATAACAAATATCTATTTTTAAACATCAAGTTATTATGACCTAATAAATGATACATTTTAGAGTGCCTGAGTTAGTTGATTATTGTCCATATAATTAATTGTTATTATTTTTCCGAAGACAATTCGATTTTAATTTACCAAATTAGCCCATTTAGTGCTAAGAGCTTAGTCTATTTTCTTACCAAAAAATGCTAATCATTTAAATACAAAATTTACAGTGTTTTACTATTTTAAATTAAATCTTGTTATTTTTTGTTTTGTGTTGAAGAGAAATGATCAAAGAAAACAATCTTTTTATGCGTATAAATAAATAATATTTTATTTTTTCTGTATTTGTATATACAATTTTAAAAATATATAAATGTTTAATGTCTCCTCGTTCTAACACCTCAAAGAGAAAAAACAGAAAAACAGAACAAATTTCATTTAAAGGATAAATGAAATAGTGTGCTGTTACTTTTACGATATAGATAGTTGTTTTGCCGACGAGCAGTAAAATATTGTACATTTAATTTACTATAAATAACTCAAATCTTCATACATTTGCAAATCTCCATTTAATTACTCACGTAAATCATTTATTGATATTCGGATTTGGAAATCCGATTAGTTTATTGGTACAACATTTTTGTTCAATCCTGTAATTTAAACATAAATTAAATCAGTTTTCAATTACTCAGTGAATAAATGTAAAGCTCAATAGTTGCCTAATGTGGTTTTTATTTAATTTCATCATTGATACTTGGATAGGGTTAGTTAAATTAATTGATTTAACTGTACTTCTATTTTTATCTCATATATTCGATTAAAATTACTATTATGGTATTTTTAAATCAGTATAATGTTAGACTTGATAAAACAATTGAATTGCATAAGCACACATCCTGGTTTTTTTAATTGATGTAGGAAATTTTCCTAGAAAGAAATGTGATCATCAACCGCGGTAGTTTTGGTGCAGGTAGAAATGAGAGCTATCGACAGGGATAAACATTTGAAAGGATTTTTCTTCTCAGATCTTCTTTTTCATAGCTTGACACTTAAAACAGCACGTTTGGTACATAAATAATTTTGTACTGCCCTTAGACAATAAAAAAAACTAAAAACTTGCCAATATTTATGGGTTTATATGGTTAGATGACACAAATTTAACATTTATTTCTGTTTCTGGCGGTTGGTTTTGAGTTATTCAAGCTAAGAAAAATGTGATTTGAGATACATTTTACAATTTGATGTTTTAACTCTTTTTTACCATCCTATTTCGTCCTCTACCAAAACTAGGAGGTTTGAAAATAAAATTCTTTCTTAGGGGAAATATTTCCATCGATTTCAAGAAAAGTCCATTGATTTGTGTGCTAATACATTTCAAATAAAGAAATCACAGGAGCCAAATATCCAAGAAAATGTTATATATATGTGACTACTACAATATAACAGATATATGCGGTGTAAAACAAGACATATAGGACGTTTGGTTGTATTTTATTTAATAGTTGAACATTTTATGGAAGATTCGAGAAAACAAAAACTAATACAAATTTACAACTATCTTTTAAAATCTGGTGGAATCTGTAATTAATAGAACACTGATACAGTAAATGAAATGAAAACTTTAACAGGAAATTACAGACTTTCATAGGAAGTGCTGGCCACTTAAGCTTTTTGCTGTAAAGTTTTATTGTTCACAACGTCTAAATCATAAAGACCCCAACATTCCCCCCACCAAGTAACTTCCTTTGGCCTAGAATATTGAGTCAGGCATTTGATCGTTTTCACTGTGTCACTGTAGAAGATGTTTTGTAATTCTGATGAGCTAAACATTTAATTATTTATTGACAATTTAAATCATGTTAGTGTGTGTGCGTGAAATTCATTAAGACGATTTATTAAGACGATTAAATTCAATGAATTCAAATTACATTCAAGTTCTTAATGAATCCAAATAAACATTCCATTGGCATTATGTAAGTCAGGTATGTTGTGAAGAATGGTCGGGACCAATAGTAAGAGCTATAGATTCAAAACCGTTTCCACACGACTAAGCTGAACGCCATATGTATGTCCTGGCCATTCCCGGTAACAAATGTAAGCCCCGGATAGTTTAAGAAACTTTGAACCCTGGGGAACTGGGTCACAGGACATAAACCTCTTCCACACAAATGACCAGGGTTTTATGTACGCCTGGTATTGAACTAAACTTGGCAAGAATACTGTAAGAAACATTTGTTACCTAGGATGATTTTCGGTGCCAAGAGCAAAAGTGATTGTGTACTCCAATATGCTGCAAGTATCGTAAATACTCGGATGTAACCTATTTTATTACAGATATACTATAACACCCCTCTCCTTTGGCTATGGCTATCGTAGGGTAGAGGAGATCTAACTCCCGTGGCTTAAGCTGTTACCTCGGTTAATTGATGTATACATAAATTTTACTTTCGTTTATTTATGTATCTTTGCATGCTTTCAATTACTACAGAGCCTGTGTAACGGGTGAACTTGAAAGTTTAGGGAAAGAACAGAAGGCTTCTTTTTTATAAATGTTAATACGTGATATTATATATTCAAATTAGTGGCACAATATTGTACGTTTATATAACGATCTTTTAGCTAGATTTGCGATTTATTTATTTAGAAGATGGGTTTTATATTAATCCTACTAAGAAGAAGGATATTATAAAACCCACAAATGGTGACAAAATCAAAATAACATATTGTATAATTCAAACTAATGTACCCTATCAAATAGCAACAATCACATGTGTACATAAATTAATATATGGAATAGTATTAATAACAACGATAACAGTGAGAACAATAAAATTTGTAAAAATAATAACAACAATAGCAATTTCGTAATCATTCAATAATAATAACCAAGGTAACAAATAACAAATATTAACAAGAAGGATAATAATGATAATAGGGTTGATACCAATAATTAGTGGCAATAAGTCCTAATAACATTTATCATAACAATGACACTTAATTGTAACAAAATATATTAACTCACCAGAAAAAAAACTGTAACAAAATCGGAAAGGCTATAGTACTTGTGATAGGAATTGACCTTAATGATAGGAATTGTGGTTCTTGATACTGCTATTGTCTAAGCAAAAGGCACTAGTATTTTATAGTAACACATTCTTCGAAATAGACTTTTACCAAGTATTCTCGATTGGCTGGTGTAAACATTTTAAAATTTATTGTGAAGTTTGAACTTGAGTAGATATGGTCTGACTAGGTAAACTTTAATTTTTATAAAGCTATTATTGATCTGTAAGGGTAATATTTTAACATTTTTTTCAATTTTTTAGTTTATTTCATTGCCTGTGTATATTTGTTTTCTATCACTCCAGGTCTAATAATAAAATAATAATAGCCTTCTTCTTTAAAATTAAGTAATAGTAAATAGTACATAGTTTAATAAAAATTATTTAAACATGTGTTATTTATAATTGTTATGATGGTTAGTTTAAAATATAGCATATAGCATGACAGATGTGAAATAATTATCGTGTAAATTATAAATTCACAATACTCTATTGTGGTGAGCAGAGGGGATGGGGCGCCGCCGAATGTTGTAAAACCTTAAAGGGGCCCTTGAGTCCATGATTCTTTATCCATTTATCCCTTTCGTATATATTTCATGCTAAATCTTCAATATTTCATTTTTAGATTTCATCTGGAACAAACTTTGCAGGAGAAAGGGTACTATATTACATCAACTTGTTCCTTCTCTCCAAAATTTTCATGAGAGCGTTTCATATGACAAAAGAAGATTCGAACAATATATTCCAGATGCTCTTTGAGATAGATCTGAAAATTTGGGACTCACATACGATATCGAGTCTGACCGGAAAAAAATGTCGCCACATGGCCAGTCTCTGTATAGCTGTTCCTTGGGATATAGCCTGAATAACGGAAAACAGTTCAACTTCTTGATTGAAATTCCCTCCTCCATTATTTTCTTCATGAGAATATTTTATCGGCAGTACTTAGATATGCAGTAAATTGTTCTTTTTTCTGCGAGCTTTTCTTTTAAATATACCCTGGTGATCAGTAAAAGCATTTAACACAAAGAGACTTCTAATTGTCTACCATTCGAAAAGCAATTTGCATTTTATAAGCACAGAATATAGATCTTGAAATCGATAGAGCAATTTCGCCCATGAGATAAATTGAGCGGCAGCCAACCTATTTTGGTTGATGGTCGAAATGGGAGGGTATCAAAGTGGATAAATTATAAAATGGTATTTTTTCTCAAACAATAATTTTTTAGTTAAAGAAACTTAAATAATGCAACATTAAGCTACATAAATATCATTTTAATCGGCGTCTGATAACCACATAGAGACTCTCAGAGAAGCATCTGCCAAACTCTTTGTCTAGTTGTTTGATGCAAACTATTATTTTTTGTCTAACGGTCAGTTTTATGTCTATGAATGTAGGAAGAGTATAATTCGAATAAAACTAAAGTTTCGTATTTTCAACCCGTTAAATACCTTCCAACTTTGATCTCTACCAATATTAGCGATTACTTTCCTAAGAGAAATTCCTCTAAAGATCTTCAGAATAACTAGATAGTATGCTTACTGAGTGCAAATGGGCTCTAAGCTTCTACTATAGAGTATAATTATCCCTTAAAAAGAAATTCGATTAAAAGTGATTCGGTTTGTAACATTCGATTCAACAACGCTATTCAACAAATGGTAAATACTTCCTCTCTTCCTTTGACAGATTATTTTATTTAATATTTCAGCAATATTGAATAATAATTCATGTTCTGCTTAATAGATTTAGATTCAAAGAAAATTTAGGGTGCTTAATATGATTCTATTTGACAAAAAATATAATCTATTCTAGAATATTAATATATAAACTATATTGGATGGCGATTTCTTATTTTCTTGAATTCTTTTTAAAATATTTTTTATTAATCAAATTTGTCACGGGTTCTGCAATATGGTTCCAAAATTATTACTGTCAATTTTTAGTTACCGTTTAAGGATTGTAATTAGATATACAATTTTATTCATACTTTATAAATCTACCTTATGTTTAATCTCGAAGTGTTAGTACGCGTATAAACTCCGTAAACGTAATTTATTTAATGTACTAGTCTATTATTTTTTTGTTATTAAAAAAAGAAATGTAATGAAATTTACACACTGCCCCCAATAGTTGTTAAAAGAATGAAGGAGGCCAGTAATTTTAATTGTATCTACACAATTAACTGCATTCTTGGACTTATAAATCACCCACAATGATAAGTGAAAGATATTAAATACAAATTAAACTAATTACAAGGAAGGACTCTGTTAAGTAGAAGACACATTGATTGGTAGCAATCAATTAGATGTTAGGCTATAACTGTAATTGACGTAGTTTAACCTAATTGAATTTCAGCTCCAGTAGACACAGTAGTTCCATCACACTATGATCTGCCGTACACTCACATACACACAGCTCTACATGTTGTATGCGAGCATGAGTTTTGCGTCAGATTTCCAGTTGTGGCACGCCTAAGTCAGGAATTACAACCTACATGTTGTTTGTCAACTTCAATAACTCTATAAACATGAAAAAATTTACAAAACCATCGTAAAAAAAAAACTTCAAACAACAAAGGATACCTGTAGCACCTGCAATGTCATTATGGAAGCAACAAAGGATAACTCTGTTCTACCCACACGTGTAAGCGGATAAGTAATATCGCAGTTTGGGTGACTCCAAAGCGCGACCAAAATGTTGTAAAATTCGCATTCCTTTTTTTGATAGTTTTAGCTGAAATGCCTAAATTTCGGTTATTGTGGCTATAGCATTCATTAAATAAACGTACATAAAAAAGAAAAATGTAATAATAAAACGACATCATGCATTAAGCAATTGCAGAAGGCTGCATGACTTCAATAATTGGTTTTTGTTTTATAAATTATTACGTATTATTGTATAAATTATTGTTAATAACAAAATCGAAATTACTTACAAAAAAATTGTTTAGTACACCTTATGTTACAAATCTAAATTATTAATTGTATTTCAATCATAATTTAGTTTGGTAATTCGAAATATTTTATAATAACATATACGAATTATTAATTTGACAAAGACTAATTTCCTTATGAGAAATACAACCATATTTTCCAATCGCATTCAAGTAAATTTCAGTCTGTCCTAAGCAAAAACCTAGGAATTATGTAAGATGCTACAAGATCCAAATTTACAGATTTTTACTTGGACCTGTAGGCCTATAAAGGGAGTGTTTTATACGAACGATTTAAACTGAATAATCGCTCTATAAATCCAGCCTCGCTTATACGTCAGGAGCTCCCTTTGTGATGGGAAAATGCTACCATGCTACCAATACTGACGTCATCAGGATATGATTACTTTATCTAATTATAGAAATCGATTTAGACTTCGTGCACACGCGTATATAGCCACAAAGAACCACTTCAGTGAATCATCCTTCTTGAACATTGAACATTCTGAACATTTATCATATCCAAATACTGCTATTTGAGTTATTAGATTATTTTGTAATTGCAGTTGCTAGGAGACCATAGTGCCATCCCAATAATTCATATTCATACCTCAAAGCCTTTTATGATCTTCAGTAAAATCACTATATAGATATCACTGCTGCTGCAATGTCAATATTTGGTTGTAGTGGTATCCATTCCAAGTTCTCTCTCTCTTTAAAGCATATAAGGTAGACGTACGCCACAACATGTGTCAAAACAGGTCTCGATGAGATTGAAAATCTTCAAAAATGTAGCTCATTTCATTATCTAGATGTCCTGTGGACAGATAGACTGACAGAAATTCATATAAAAAAGAAGATGAGACGATCATGACGCATCATACATCTCATTCTTGTAGAAATTAAGTTACATTCAAAGTATAAAGTGTACAAATACACCTTTCTCTGAATGTCTTGCCAAATGCCGATTTACTTTATTAAAATTTTGTTTAATATCAGCGTTTAAATAAACAAATTTACCCACCAAATCACAATCAAATTATGTTGTATGTGCTGGGATACTTACGTAAACTTGTTAATATGTCACATATTTGAATGTCTTATGGGTGTATTTGAGTTTGTTGTTTGTTTACAATTTTTTTCTTATGCTATTTTCATGTTGCTACCATGATTAATTACCCATAAAACTAATGTAAATACAATATATATATATACACGTTAAATTGTATAAATGGCAATAGCCTTATTTAATTTCAATAAACATTGATTCACAAAAAGTACTTGCTCCGCCGGGAGTCGAACCCGGATCTCTCACTTGCCGGGTGAATGTGCTACCATTACACCACAGAGCGCTTACTTTTTCCGATTCAATTATAAGTACTTTTTGTGATTCAATGTTTATTGAAAATATAAATATATATATATCATCGCATGC
Organism: Homalodisca vitripennis; assembly: GCF_021130785.1. NCBI lineage: Eukaryota > Metazoa > Arthropoda > Insecta > Hemiptera > Cicadellidae > Homalodisca > Homalodisca vitripennis. Next base: position 62,191 of record NW_025777464.1, on the reverse strand, counting down.
ATTGCACTAAGTCTCAGCTAATTCCCATGGAGTGACAGGATAGAGCTCAATGTTCCTCAACTCTACAAGGTCAGTTCGTTTATATTTCCAACCCCATGAGTAATGAATGGGCTTCACTAATGTTTAGCCAATAGTTAAAGAACCTCCCTGGGGTAAGATCATTATTTTCTTGCTACTAACACTTTTCATCACTTACTGCACCACAGTTGAGTGAGTTGTCCTTGTTAGTTTTGCCCCACTGCCTTGTCTTCTTTAATTATATCTTTATTTATCACGTCACACAATAGTATAGCTAAGATCCTGGAGGTACGATATAAATAAAAATTGTTATAGAACTTAAAAATCAGTTTCATTGAGTATTTGAAATAAACGTATTAGCAGTCCACTTTGATCTAATCTATTTTACTTATATTTTATTTTTTTCAATTGGTGTTACAAGGAATAATATAAGTACCAATAATAAAATATACATATGAATAGTAACTCGCAATTAATAATATATCTTTAATTTGACTGCAACTAGTATAGGAAGTTCTATTCTCCTTTAAAACGTGAGAAGAAGTTAGTTAAAACTGAAATATACTTAATAAGTGAATGGAGAATATTTTGATTCTTTCGAAAAGTTAAATATCAACTGGTTTAAACTGAATTATTTCAAAGTGGGCGAGTTTCGTGAATATCCTCATCCGGAAAGGACGTTGCATACTTTTAATAATATAATTAAAAACCTAGTGTTTTGATTGCACAGAGCATGCATACGTTGGAATTACTGGAATCAGCATTATGTATTGTAAAATACTCTAGCAGTTTTAATTAATTCAGTATGCATAACAGTAAAGTGTAATGTGGTTTTTAACTCTCAAAGAGGCATATTATTCATCCCTGGAGTTTTACAAAACTCGTCTTAAATCCAGTAAATAGTGCTACAGGGAACACAAACATAACAAAGCGTTATTCTGCTCAAACGTTTGACCCAGCTTTTAACTATCTCTCGGAGCAGGTAGCGTTCACCACAGTCCTCTATCGCTGGTGAAATATACTCTCTCTTCCCTTACCGTACAAACGTTTGACCCAGCTTTTAACTATGACTCGGAGCAGGTGGCGTTCACCACAGTCCTCTAACCCTGGTGAAATATACTCTCTCTTCCCTTACCGTACAAACGTTTGACCCAGCTTTTAACTATGACTCGGAGCAGGTAGCGTTCACCACAGTCCTCTATCTCTGGTGAAATATACTCTCTCTTCCCTTACCGTACAAACGTTTGACCCAGCTTTTAACTATGACTCGGAGCAGGTGGCGTTCACCACAGTCCTCTATCCCTGGTGAAATATACTCTCTCTTCCCTTACCGTACAAACGTTTGACCCAGCTTTTAACTATCTCTCGGAGCAGGTAGCGTTCACCACAGTCCTCTATCGCTGGTGAAATATACTCTCTCTTCCCTTACCGTACAAACGTTTGACCCAGCTTTTAACTATGACTCGGAGCAGGTGGCGTTCACCACAGTCCTCTAACCCTGGTGAAATATACTCTCTCTTCCCTTACGTACAAACGTTTGACCCAGCTTTTAACTATCTCTCGGAGCAGGTGGCGTTCACCACAGTCCTCTAACCCTGGTGAAATATACTCTCTCTTCCCTTACCGTACAAACGTTTGACCCAGCTTTTAACTATCTCTCGGAGCAGGTAGCGTTCACCACAGTCCTCTATCGCTGGTGAAATATACTCTCTCTTCCCTTACCGTACAAACGTTTGACCCAGCTTTTAACTATGACTCGGAGCAGGTGGCGTTCACCACAGTCCTCTATCCCTGGTGAAATATACTCTCTCTTCCCTTACCGTACAAATGTTTGACCCAGCTTTTAACTATGACTCGGAGCAGGTGGCGTTCACCTCAGTCCTATATCGCTGGTGAAATATACTCTCTCTTCCCTTACCGTACAAACGTTTGACCCAGCTTTTAACTATCTCTCGGAGCAGGTGGCGTTCACCACAGTCCTCTATCGCTGGTGAAATATACTCTCTCTTCCCTTACCGTACAAACGTTTGTTTGACCCAGCTTTTAACTATCTCTCGGAGCAGGTGGCGTTCACCACAGTCCTCTATCGCTGGTGAAATATACTCTCTCTTCCCTTACCGTACAAACGTTTGACCCAGCTTTTAACTATGACTCGGAGCAGGTGGCGTTCACCACAGTCCTCTATCGCTGGTGAAATATACTCTCTTTTCCCTTACCGTACAAATGTTTGACCCAGCTTTTAACTATGACTCGGAGCAGGTGGCGTACACCACAGTCCTCTATCGCTGGTGAAATATACGCTCTTTTCCCTTACCGTACAAACGTTTGACCCAGCTTTTAACTATGACTCGGAGCAGGTGGCGTTCACCACAGTCCTCTATCGCTGGCGAAATATACTCTCTTTTCCCCTACCGTACAAACGTTTGACCCAGCTTTTAACTATGACTCGGAGCAGGTGGCGTACACCACAGTCCTCTATCGCTGGCGAAATATACGCTCTTTTCCCCTACCGTACAAACGTTTGACCCAGCTTTTAACTATGACTCGGAGCAGGTGGCGTACACCACAGTCCTCTATCGCTGGCGAAATATACGCTCTTTTCCCCTACCGTACAAACGTTTGACCCAGCTTTTAACTATGACTCGGAGCAGGTGGCGTTCACCACAGTCCTCTATCGCTGGTGAAATATACTCTCTTTTCCCTTACCGTACAAACGTTTGACCCAGCTTTTAACTATGACTCGGAGCAGGTGGCGTACACCACAGTCCTCTATCGCTGGCGAAATATACGCTCTTTTCCCCTACCGTACAAACGTTTGACCCAGCTTTTAACTATGACTCGGAGCAGGTGGCGTTCACCACAGTCCTCTATCGCTGGTGAAATATACTCTATCTTCCCTTACCGTACAAACGTTTGACCCAGCTTTTAACTATGACTCGGAGCAGGTGGCGTTCACCCAGTCCTCAATCGCTGGTGAAATATACTCTCTCTTCCCTTACCGTAAAAACGTTGGTAGAACATACTGATATACAATCTGTAAACCGTGTAGAACGATGGATAATTAAAATTGTTTTACAACAATTTAGAATGGTTTGACATTTTTAATTAGGCTAAAATATTGAATCTTTATTTCAAGACCTATTTTCAAATAGACCTTCTAGAGCAGCCCGCCCTAGAGGGGTCCGACGACATTTTAGGCGGTGTTGCCATATTTCTGTTGACCACCTGCAGTTCCTGATAGTGCCAAAGATTATTAATTTTTCTTTTTTAATTTTAAAAGACACCGTCGGTATGTAAATGGCATCCATTATAAGAGCCTGTTACTAGCATGTTAGTAGTAAAATTTACACTTAGCAGAATGTTATACAATTATCTTAACTAGGGAGGCGGCTCGGGGAGGGGGAATCTTAAATACCTAGATCAATAATACCTGGATCCAGGGATTGTCTTACCCAACGGTTGATTCCACTAAAGCTGAAGAACACTTCACTATATTCTGTAGGAACCTTGCCGATGTTATCAAGCTTAACTCTCCCATTAGGAACTCCAAAAGATCAACCTTTCCCAAGTGGTTTACTGCTGAGCTCAGGCGCCTGGTGATCGAGAAGAAAACTGTCCATAGGCGTTTCAAAGAGACTGGTGATCTCTCCTTATACGATTATTTTAGAAAACTTAGAAATCGGTGCAGGCAGTTAGCTGGTGAGTGCTATCGTGACTATACAAACTATGTGGAGTCCGCCATTCCTAATAACATTAAGGTTTTTTGGGCACATATCAACAATCTGAAGAAAGCAAACATCACATCGAACCTGGTGTATAATGATGTTGAAGTGGATGAACCTAGCGGCCAATGCGAGCTATTTGCTGATTACTTTTCGTCAGTCTATACCAACATGTCACTCCCATCATCTGACTTTGACTTTAGAACTTCTGTCAACCTACATAGCCTCGTTTTAACTGCTCAACAAGTGGAATCAAAACTTAAAGCCCTTGATCCCTATAAGGGAATGGGTCCGGACTTTCTACCTCCTGCGGTGATCAAGTACTGCAGTCCAGTTTTGGCCCCACATCTCTCAATTTTTTTCAAACACACTGCTCGCCAGTGGCACCTTCCCTGCAAATCTGAAGATTAGTTTCATCACCCCTATTTTCAAATCTGGTGAGCGATCCAATGTAACCAATTATAGGCCGATAGCCATTCAGTCGGTGCTTGCAAAGGTTTTTGAGAGCCTTTGTGGTGGATAAACTTGCATTTGATCTCAAGCATGTAATCGCCGAGGAACAACATGGCTTTAGAAGTGGTCGATCGACCTCTACCAAATCTCCTGGTGCTACATAACTATGTCACATCTGCATTTTTCCAGGCGGAGGCAGGGTCGATTGCATACTGCTCGACTTCTCAAAGGCGTTTGATAGAGTCAACCACAATCTTCTCATTTCTAAACTGAGAGGCTATGGTATAACGGGATCTCTACTGGAGTGGCTGTCAAGTTACCTGACTAATCGGGGAATGATTGTGAAGTTTGCCGGCTCTTACTCTGAAATGTTTCCAGCCCCGTCTGGTGTTCCGCAGGGCTCGCATTTGGCTCCTCTCCTTTTCAGTCTTTTCATTAATGATATTTGCGAAGTTATCTCTACGGGTTGTCTCATGTTCGCTGATGACATCAAGATATTTGTCGAAGTGAACTCTCCTGAGGACTGTCAGCGACTACAGGATACTTTAGATCATATCGTAGCCTGGTGTCAGCGGAATGGGATGGACCTGAATGCTGATAAAAGTGCTGTACTCACGTACTCCCGGCTGGACTCACCCACTGTATTCAACTACACTCTCTTCGGCTCCTCAAAAAAATAAAGTCTGCAGTTTTAAGGACCTTGGGGTCCGTTATGTCTCATGATCTCAGTCCGTGGAATCATATCTCATGCATATGCAGCAAGGCCAATTCACTAATGGGGATTCCTATGCAGAACATCGAAAGACTTTCAATCCCCAACTACATTGACAACACTGTTCAAAACCTTAGTGCGTCCGATCTAGAATTTTCATCTGTTGTTTTGGTGTCCCTACCTGACAGGGCACATTGATACTCTTGAGCGGGTGCAGATCAGATTCTTGAGGCTCATCGGACTGCGTCTTGGCTATCAGTTCCTGGAGACGCCTGTTGACTGTTTGAGGATCTCCCTTGGCCTTCCACATTTGGCGACTAGAAGAAGGATGGCAGACATCTTGACTCTTCATAAGATTGTTAACGGTGCTCTAGACTGCCCTCGTCTTCTCTCTCTTCTCGAGTTTCGAATTCCGACATCCACTCGTTCCGGGGACATCTTTTTCAAGAGGGCACTTCCTTCTCTTTACAGCTACCACAGCTGTATTCCCAGACTTATGAGAGAAGGTAATGAGGTTTCAGGTGGTGTGAAATTTTTTGGATCCTCTTATCAGTCATTTCGATCGTGCTTGGGGAAGCTACTATGACGGGCAACTAGTTCTTAATTTGTTGTTGTTTAGCTGTTTACTGTTATTATTATTGTGTTCATATTATATACGTGTTATTATTGTTGTCCAGATTCCTATATATATATATATATATATATATATATATATATCATATATATATATATATATATATGACCCTAAAGTAACCCACCATTATTATTTTTATTATATAATTTTTGTTGTTTAGCTGTTTCTGTTGTTATTATTATTGTGTCAGATTTATAACATGTTATTACTGTTGTTCAGATTATATAAATATCATCTCACTATAGACCATAATGTAACTCGCCATTATTATTATATAACTTGTTGTTAGCTGTTTCCGTTGTTATTATTATTGTGTTCAGATTCTATACGTGTATTATTGTTATATAATTTTTGTTATTTAGCTGCTACTTTTATTATTATCTCGCCCAGACTCTTTACGTGTTATTATATTATTATTGTTGTTAACTTGCAATAATTATTGTTGTTCAGATTCCATTGGATATCATTACACTCATCATAAACCTTATTTAAATCACCATAATCCTTTATGTTATTATTGTTATTTTTCTCTGATTGTGTTTTGATTTTGTTGTTTTGATTAATATTAAGTAAAATGCTTGGTTATGGATAGCTGCCAACTTTGTTATAAGTTATGTTGTACAAAATGGTTTTACCGTTGAAATAAATAAATAAATAAATAATCTTTAAATTTAAGGTTATTATTATAACCAAGTGCCGAAACCCACACTTTATAGTCTGCATTAATTTTAAAATTGTAGCTATTCTAATGAGATAATTATTGAACTTTTAAACTTCCTATGTTCTGTATAAGACGAGTGTTACAGTAATCTCTTTATTGGAAAATATAGCGCTTTGGTTATTAAAAGCATTGAAAGTCATAAAACTATTTAATTTTGGGTAAAGGTATTTAAGCTTTGAATATTAAATTTCGATTATTAAAAGGGATATTTGGGATTAACACCCATTACAGTATAGCGTCAAATTATTTTCACTGTAAGGTATGCTATTTCCAATGGATTAGATTATAAGGCGTATAAAATTCAATCCACTTTGAATACCGACAGTCTAATAATAAGGGCACACAATCAATAGTTTATTTTACTGCTTCTTCCTGGACCTTTTACCCTTCACGTAATATTTGCCTAAGATCAACCACTGACCTAACGATTGTTTATAAAATCACAATTTCCATTTTTTATTAGATATATTATAAAAAAAGAGGTGACAAAACCAAATTTTGAAAATATTTAATTAAATTTTGACCTTGTTCTTGTTATTTTAAAGCATAATAGTATCATTGTGTCTTGATTTGTAAATAGTGTTTACCAAATAAAAACTTTATACTAGACTTATCATTTGCTTAAAGTTTTTTAATGACGATGGAAGATTTGAAAGGATACAGGATTTAGAAAATTTTCCATCTTTATACTTGTATGTAAAAAAAAGTGTAACTCTAAGTTTCGACTATCTAAATCCACCCTCTTCGTCGGGAGTAAAAAGGCCCTAAGACATTACAAAACTAAAAGAATCTGGTTTTCCATTCAAAGTCATAATTAAGTGATACCTGAAGAATTGCATAAAGACCAGACTGGAGAGAATAAACACCAGCGATGTCAGTACACAGAAGCCAAAAGCACAAACACGTAACACTCGAACAAATATGCTTCACCGGTAATTTCTTAGGGTTTTTTATCTGAAAAAATAATGTAAATTTCAATCTTTGAAACGCAGTTTTACGCTTTTTTGGCAATATAAATAGATGGAAAATTTTTGATGTCCTATTACTACTACAACTGTGTTGAGATTTGCTTGTAGGATTTAATAGAGAACGTAACTTTACTATTTAGTAAAAGGACATTTCAAGTTAAATTTAGCAGAATTAAGATAAAAGACAACTTCTGTGTCTTTATGGATGGATATTGAATTTTTTACTGTATTTTCAACGAATTATTTTCCAATAATTTAATACCACTACAATTTTAATTTTATTTCCATGGATTTTAAATTTTTTATTCCATTATAAGAAAAGTAACAAACGGCTGCGAGTTTAATTTGACATCTGTTGCTCAGAAGGAATTGAAAAACTGTATATAATTCTGTTTATGAAGACGTTCACTCAACTGTAGATGGAATGTTAAATGGAATGACGAAGTTTGCTGGAACGTGAAAGAATATTTAATCCATTCAAAGGCATTTCATATTTCACAGCCTTTTTAAATACAATATAAGTCCTTAGTAATCTTATTGAAAGTGTCATTATATAATAAAATTGAGCGTATATTAATTTTGAATCAGAAATAGAGATATTCTTTTTGGGTACATATTATTTCGATGTTATAAAGTATTTTCAAAAGTTAAATGAAGCTGTTACTGGTTAACATTTCAGGTTTAGCGCTTGAAGAAGCATTTCTGGTTTTAATCAATTTTATTTCACAATCCAAAGTAGAGTTTGCCCTGTTATCACGATCAAACAAGCATATACATAAAATTTAAGAATGTAACTACTTTCATTCATAGTATTAACTCACAGTATATTACATTCTAACATATGTCTAGCACCGCAGTATATTTATTATTTATTAGTATAATAATATTAGGAAAGTATATGACAAAAATGACCCTGTAGTATGTAAGAAAGTGTCCAAGAAAAAAAGCCCCATGGCGAAACGATGACATCCGAAAGATGACGAAGGTTAAAAATAAGTTGCGAAATAGATATTGGAAGTACAGGCATATAGATGACTGGGAGAGGTACAAATAAATAAGAAACCGACTGAATAATATGATCAGAATGGCAAAAAAGAGATTTTTTCTGATAAGCTTTCCTCTTCAAAAAATCCAAAGGAGTTCTGGACATGCCTTAAGAAAAATGATATTGTAGAAACAAGGGTTTTGCTCGAACATTCCACCTGAACTTAAAGCGCATGAGATCAATGAATACTTTATAAACATGGGAGCTGGCCCGAAGATTGATAAAAGCGTATGAGAACTTTTTGCAACCAATGGCCGAGAATAAATCAGAGATAAATTTAAGTTTTACGCTGTCAGTAAAAGAGACGTTATTTCGGCAATGAATGAAATAAAATCTAAAGCTGTGGGCAGCGATGAAATTTCGATTGAAATGATCAAGTCAGTGAGCCCCTACGCAGTCAAAGCCATTACACACCGGTAAACGTTTCCCTGGTTGGCAGCGTGTTTCCAAAGTCATGGAAAACAAGTATTGTTCGGCCAATGCCGAAAGGGCAAGCTGCCAATCAGGTAGACCAGCTAAGGCCAATTTCAATACTCCCAGCCATGTCTAAGTTACTGGTAAAGATTGCCATTCGACAAATAGACAGTTTTATGAACACATCGGAAATTTTACCGAAGCTGCAATCGGGCTTCAGGCGCAATCATATTACATGTACAGCCCTGACAAATCTTTTCAGTGATATGATTGACGCCAAAGACATGGGTAAATATAACTCCATTGTTATGTTGGATTATTTTAAGGCCTTTGATTCAATGGACCATGAGATGCTTTTAGCGAAGATGTGCTATTATGGCTTTGACTTCAGCGTAGTCAATTGGATAAGGTCATACTTAGACTCCAGGCTGCAGGCGACGTGTTTAGGGCGTGAAACGTCAACCCCGCTTGTGAAGTATCGAGGCATTCCTCAAGGTAGTTGCCTAGGGCCTACTCTGTTCAATATGTACACAGCCGATATACCAAGCTGTGTGCAAAATTGCACAGTTCATTTGTATGCTGACGACTCGCAGCTGCACTTGTCTTATAAGCCATTACAGATGGTGTCAGCCATTGATATGATCAATGTCGACCTTGAAAAAATATTGGGGTGGTCAATGGCGAATGGGCTGAAACTAAACATAGGCAAGTGCACTGTGTTGCATACGGCGCCAGACAACATTGTGCAGTCCCTCAGTGAAAGAGGAGTGATGGTGAGGCTTGATGGCTGTATTTGATAGGGCGAGGACTCTTGGCGTTGTGCTAGACAGCGGCCTCACGTTCTCTGACCATGTCACGCATGCCTGTCAACTAGCACTCGGTAGACTGAGGGGACTCAACAGATTTAGAGATCTTCTGCCTGAGTCTGCGAAACTACGTATCATGCAGTTACTAGTCCTGTCCGTTTTCGCCTACTGTTTCCAACCTACGGGAATAGCATTTCTGGAGAAGATATGCATCGCATTCAAAAGTTGCAAAACTCTGCAATCAGTTTCATTTTTAATTTAAAACGATTTGAGCATGTCTCTCCTTACAGAGATGACGCTGGGATGATGTCGGTAGAGACCGTCTGAAGGGTCATGACTTGCTGCATGGTCCACAAGGCTCTTGTTAATCAGGAGCCTCAGTACCTTAGTGAGAAGCTCTCATTTCGGGATGAGGTCTCTCAGCGCAGAACCCGCCATGGGAATCTTCTTCACTTTCCCAAAGTTAGGCTGGAGTTGGGAAGGATGAGCTTCTCTTATTTCGGCCCGAAATTGTAGAACGACCTCCCACCAAATGTGAAACAATGTTCAATAGCTACATTTAAGAATAAGATGAGGCAGAATTTGCTTAATGTATAGATTTTATTTATTTATTTGTATTTCATTTTCATGTATATGTTGTATGTGACGATAGTTGTTCTGAAAAGCAGTTGTTCTGTATGTAACTGAGAAATGCTTGATGAAAATAAAGACAACATTATTATTGTCATTTAATAATTTATGTAAATGAGAGTCCCTCATTATGGGACCGTATATATTTTGTTTTGTTAACATTACTATAAATTTCTATTTCTGTATATGTCATTTTCGATAAGCAAAGGTAGCCAAAATTCAGATGACGTGTTTTGATTGACGCCATGTTATTTGACGCCGATGGGTTGTGTGTCGGTTTAGAAACATCTTAAGCACCACCTAAGAACTGCAATGGTTGAAACATTAGAAGATTAAATATTTCGTCTATACATAGACGTAATGTGTGTAGTATTAGGAGACTAGAGTCTTCCAGAGGCCCGATGGTTGATGGACGACTTCATTGCGTCCTTTGATGTTGAGGGATTGTGTGTCGTTTGGAAATTTCTTGATCAATCAATAGTCAATTCAATTGCTTGAGAAATGCATTAAATATTTGTTGGAGAGAACTGTTTAAGAACGAATTAAACTAGACAATGCAAAAGGTTTATTTCCATTTTTTGGTGATTTATAGAAAAAAATTTTACATTTTAGTCATAATATCGGTAGATATGTATATGATATGTTATTACTGGAATTTAGTAATTAAAAACCTGAAATTGTATTTATTATTTTTTGAATAATTCAAAGTCATATTTTCATACAACCAAATATTTTAATATTTTTGTGAAGGTTCATTCCACACTGGGTGTGCTCTTGTTGGAGTTCTTTTTTTCATCGAAACAAACAGTAATAAAAGAACTTGGCTCTTATTGATTTCCGATCCATGTTTAACAGTAGCTGACCCCAATTTTAAAGATCAGTATTTTTCATTACACTTGGTGCCTAAAGAGCGCTTGTCTCTTAGATTATAGTTTATGCTTATAAAATATAGCTATTTTCAAGCAAATTATTAAAAATAGTTCATTAATACAGTTAGGGCATGTTCTGTTTAAAACAAGGAGTACGCCACTCTATGTAGTACCTAACAGACTACGCTAAGGTTGCATGCTAAATTTCAATTCCATACAACTTTGCAGTATCCTGCTATATTTGTTTCTGTGTAATATTATTGTATTCGTTAAGCCACCATAAAATTATGTATCTGTTGGGATACTTAACTACACCTGTTAAATATATCACATGTTTGAATCTCTTATGGATATATTGATTTTGTTTACAAATTTAACTATTCTGCAATTTCATCGTTGCCACAGTAGTTTTCTATAAGATTAATTTAAACACTCAGCCAAACCCCATGGGGAGTCATACATCATCGTTGAACTAAATTTTGCTTTTATACGGTAAGGCATCATTAAAACTTTCTTTTCTAAGTAAAAGTCAAGTAAAGATGGCTTATTACCAGACGAAGTTAGAGGTAAGAAGCCCTCTGTAACACTTAACCTGTGGATCAACGGCTTGAAGATGACTTCCAAACCACCACCAACGGCCGGGCAGTCGGGTTGCTTGCAAGGACAGGATCGCTCAGCGGTCCCCCTTCCAAGCAGCAGCCACGCTCGACGTTGCTTGATCTGGGTATCTTGCGATAACCTTTGTACCCGCTACACTGCGCCATTTGCGCAGGCCAGAGGTCAGTTCTTTCGCGACATATCGTGCGGGACACACACATAAGTATAGACAGAGATAAATAAGAAAGTTTACCCAGCCCCTCAAGTTATAGGCTTCGCTTACGCTCATAAAACTAGTATTGTAGTTGTTTTATATCATAATTAATGCAACAAATAACAAATTTCATATAAAAGAACAGAACCGTCAAACATACATTATGTAACATACATGGGATGTCGGAAGGAGATAGTCTGGCTTAAGAGTGTGTTAAATATTTACTACCTCGAAGAGTTTGAGAGATGTACATTCAATAATTCTTGAGCTGGCTTACGTTATCTCACTTAGGTTTAGAGTTTGGAAACTGTACAGGATATATTTAAGTTATGCTAACTTAATACACCTAAATAAAACATGTAAACTACATGTATTATAGAATGATAGGGCTATTTTTAAATTTATAAACAAACATTATAGTTTTTTCTTGAAATCGGTAGTGGAATTTTTCCAACAAAGAAAATAAACTGTCAGCCTCTATACTTTTGGTGGAAGTTGAAATGGTATCAAAATGGTTAAACATGATAACATAACATTACTAAATTTGTAATACTGAAATGTATAAAATTTGTAATAAATACTTTATACATTTCAAATCGACCTTCAGACACATAAATAATAGTTATTTCACCGTTATACGATTAAATAAAGATATCGGATGTCGCTCTTATAAGGGTTTGAAAAAAGGATAGCTGACGCCGATGGACGTTCACAAGGTAGGCTCAACTGTCGAAACACTCTTATAGAATAATGTTAGAGTTCAGTACTCGGGGTTTAATATGACAATATATTGATATTGTGTCGGTTTTAGCTGTTTTGAATATATACTGACAGTAGTCTCCAGCTCTCTCATTCAAAGTGAAAACCATACGCGATTCTACTGTTGGTTTAAAGCTCAAACTGCTTCTTTAGTGCTGTGTTTGAAACAATTGAATACAATTCCTTTCTTATTATCACCACCACGGATTGTGTGTTTGTGTTGGTTTGCACATTAAAATTGCACCAACAACATGTATGTTTGGATGAGCATCAACAAATCTTATCACTCGAATGGCTAGACAAATGTTATTTCTGTCTTCCACAATGTCTCGAGAACGAACTGACCATAGACTTGAAATTTTTTATGAAGCTTCATTTCTACGTAGACAACACTGAGTGTGATGATTGACGCACTCACTTCCACTTGTCTTTATTGAGTCACTTTTGTGTAAGTGACTCTATGAAGTTTGACTGAGCATTACCAAAAATTTATTCATAGACATGAAAGAGCTCTTTGATAGAGCATGTACATCCATGAGATTTTACTGATCGTAATTAAAGTCTATTACTTAGTAGGTTGGCTTAATTTCTCTTTTGTCCCCCAGGGGAAGGAGCGTTTAAGTTTCTCAATCCTAATAATTAATTAAATGAGCCTTGAAATTTTGTTTGCAATCTCAATGAAACCTGTCATGAAGAAGGGGTACCTACACTTACTTCAATAATTTAATTTTATAATTATAAGGTTTACTGGACTTGGAGGTAACCATTTGAGCAGCAGAAACAAACTTACCAAGCCACCAGAGCTGCAGAAGCTGCGCAGAGCCATACATCCGCCTATTTTAAAGTCGGGTAAATCAAAAAATGATGTGACTTTTCGTAAACATTGACTAGTTCCCGTACTTCCTCTCATTCATTATCTGTGTGAACACTTTGGAAAATAAATACGGAGTACGATTGTTCTTAGTAGATGAATTGGTTTCAATACAGCAACCTCAATACAGCAATCAGTTTTCATTGTTTAAGTCATCACACAACCCTTATGGAATAAAAATAACATAAAACTAATAACTCATATTTTTTTATTAAATATTTTCTAATTATAACTAATTTTATTAAAGGTATATAAAACAATACCACACACATTCACGCTAGAAGCAAGAGAAGAGAGCGAAACTTGTCAAGTGGGCAAGCAAACATTATCGACTCACGCTGAAGAGGCGCTGTGAGTCAACAACTGGAATTGCCTTTGAACGTGCGCGCTCTCTTAGACTTGAAGTGTCCCAAAATTGTTATTGAACCCGGATAGTGGGGTCTATACAGTCGTTTTCAGACCCTTGTAGTGTAATACGAGTTTTATCTCACGGAAATCAGCCCTTGTGGTTACTAGCACTCCTGAATACCTGCTAATATATTTCATTGTATTAGTTACACAAGAGATAACTCATCTCATGCTATGAATAAAGCACTGCAAGAATAAGCGCTTGTATTACACTATGTGCAGTAAGAAGCTCTGGTAGTAAACATTCGACCGGTAGCAATAAGTTAAATGGCTCACTGAAATAATCCTCACCACACATCGACCATGTGAATGATTTATCTGCCGTTTAAAATAATACGATCATAACTAATACTCAAAACCCTATGCATTACTATGAATATGGACTGCTTTTCGCATCACTTCAAGAGATTAAGTACTAAGTCCTTTTCATCTGGGCGCTCATGGTGATGCAACACTCTCTCTCTTCTATTACTTTGGTTTTCAGAACAGTTTCTTTTGTGCAAATACATTGATTTTAGTCTGTCGGACGATGATTATTTTTCGGATGATAAGATAAATATTTTGGGTTTACTGATGGCGAATTGAGATTGTTCTTCCCATCTTCTGCAGAAGAGGTTTTGGTTAGAGTCATAAGCTTCAGAGTCCCCTTAATGTCGTTTCGAGCTCCTGAATATGCCCAACTTACCATCAGACGAAATTCCCACGGGTGGTTAGGCATAGGTCCGGGCATAAATTTCACCCTCCTGGTACAACATGACATCTTGTTTGATAGATTTGGTTACTTTTCATCGACCATCGAAACATTTGCATCTAGCTTAGAAGTGTAAAATTGCTGTTTTTAATAAGTATTCATTTCGTGAAGCTATGTTTTCCAAAGATAAATCACTTAAAATCAACCTTACTTTCTTTCTTTCTTTCAACTACTCCACTTGACACTACAAATTTGAAGGTTAAATTAACGAGTTACTTCTTTTTATTTTTCTCTTCCTGGCGTTCTTCCAAAAACTCCGCTGTCTTAATGCCACGTAGGTTCGATAGTTAGGCCTCCTCTTATACCACTATAACCATCCAATACAATCCCAGGAACTGTGAATTGTGGGTCATTACTCTTCACCATAAATCCATGCTTGGATTTTGCACGCGACATTTCCAAGGTATACATAACAAATTAGCACAAGTATACATCCAAACACCTTTGAAAGAGGCCTGGACTCAAGTCCAACCAAAGCATGTATATCCCAATGGTGAGTGATGGCAAAGTTTAAGCCACAATTGTTCTTCGTTTGAATGCTCACTTTATCTTAATCAACTACTGAATAAACTACTTAATTATCTACTGTATTTCCAGTAGACCAAAACTCCATTCGTAGGAGCATAAATTTGCACCCTGCCATTCCTTAGGTAGTGCAGAGGGCGGTTCCTTGACGTCTAACCAAACGAACAATCAACTGATAAAACGTCGATGTACCAGGAACTGGAATCTTCTGTCGAAAACGTGATATTTTACCATATTGAATATTCGTGTGTGATATGCCTGACAAATGTTGAGTTTCTCGCACTATTTATTTATCCGTTGTGTTGGTACTGTACTCGTGAATTTTAAACTATGACGACGCCAGATGGATAATCCTCGCTTTTAATATTTATTGACACCGACACCAGAAGTTGACTTATTACAAGTCGAAACTAAAGTAGTGTATGACTACAGTAAGAACTGTTTGACTAAGGTACGTAATTATTGTTATTAATCACATTGTGATTAGAATGTTGAATTTGTTAAGTTTTTATCGAGATGTTAAACGTTAGAGGTTCGTAAAGAATGCTATTAGAATTGCTTTTGACATGGAAATGCTCTTGGAGGAGTGCTCTTTGAAATTGTTGTTGAATATATTTGCAAAGACCACGTTAGTCATACATTTATAATTATCTTTACTACAATTCCATACAATCACGATAGAAGCAGAAGAATTAGAGCGAGGAACGGGTGACGTAAGCAAACATCTCGATGTGACGAGCACCGAGTGTAAACACTGGAATTGCTTTTAAAACGGGAACTCGGAAGTGTGATGTGACCCAAACTCGTCCTTAACTTCATTATTCTATCCGGATATCGATGTTTGTGCATGTGTTTGTAAGTCTAATATTGTCGAATATGAGACATCATTCTATTTAATTATTTTCTTTAGGGCAGAATCATACAACTTGAAGATTATGACAATTCCACAATTTTGTAGGAGTTATTATTGTTTATAATTTATTCTTTACTGATAAATCTAAAACTCATAACTATGTTTGCTGGTGGTTCACGAAAATTATTATTAGTGGTATCCAGGGGCGCACCTACGGAGCGGACGAATGGAACGGACCCCCCAGATCATTTTATTTAAAATAAACAATTTCCTAATAGAATATTATTGGCTAAAAATAACTATTATGTCGGAACTTTAAAATCGGTCATAATAAAACATATGAATTCAAACTTAATATATGATTTAACTTTCGAAACACACAGCACTAAACATATAATATTTGTATTTTGTTCAAACACTAAATATTTTGAATTGTACCATCACTCAGCAACTACGAAAGCAAGGTTATTTCTTACTATTTCTTGTGGTTTTAAACTGTACCTTGTACTTTCAGAGTACACGAGCACAAAATGTACTGCTAGTGATTTAGAATCAAACATCACAGAGTACACTTAAAATGGTATAGGCACATGTTCCAGTACTGTTACTGCTAAACCCCGGAACGACGATAACCGGGCAACTTACTAATTATTTTCGACTAAAAATAACATTTATGTTAGAACTTTGAATTCAATCACAATCACATATAATTTTATGAATATTTTAATTTACGAAGTAGATGGCATCGTATGTATAATAATTACATGTTCACGCTAAATATTCTAATTTCGCCAGTACGTAGTGAGTAGGAAAGTGAGGTTATTTCTTACTGTCTCTTGTGGCTACTACCTGTACCTGGTACTTTGAGTATCCGAGTACGAAATGTACTCGTACTGACTTAGAATCATATGTTACAAAGTACTCCTAAAATGGTACATTTACATGTTCCAGCTGCAGTTACCTCTTCTAGTCCGCTTACTTTGTACCAGGAACGGCAGTAAGCGTTTAAAGTATCTGTATCGTAAAAGTACCTTTAGCAGTAACCTGTACCGGGTACTTTCGGTTTGTGATAACTTGTACATAATCTTGGGACATCGGTCATATTTATTCTATTTATCGCGTTAAGCAAATACATGCAAAATTAAATTAACATTTTTAACAAACATAAGCAAAGATGATAAACTAAAATGGTATTTTTACAGATTGTTTTAACCCATGAATTTACCAATAGTTATTTTATGATTGATTTCTGTCAATAGTTGAAACATTAATAAAAGGAAAATGGTATTTGGAGATCTTGATAAAATGGCAGCGATTTAATTTTATTAGTTCATAAAAAATTAATATTATAAAATGAAATTTGCTTTACGTAGCCTTGACTACAACACAAAACTCACCATCAATAATTGTTTCGTCAAACTGAAATGTAAAATAATTATTCATTATCAATTCATGTCTTTACGGTTAAAGTACTAAAACTTTTATTATAAATTTTTTCGGTTTGACTACAGAGTTGGCTTCATATATACAAATATTGAATAGAACATTCAGCCTTTAATGAGAAGTATGAACCTACCTCTGGTGATAGTGGTAGTTACTCATAACTTTTGTGTTTACGTTAGTAGTTGCGTATCAACTCGAATTTGGTTCTGAAATAACATTAAATTAATGATTTTTAGCATGTTTTGTCTGGGAATATTAACTAAATACAATATAATGCAAAATATATGTGAGTATACGTTCAGAATCTCTATTATGAAACTTTTCACTCTTTTCAAGATCTTCTAAGAAACTTATTAAACCCCGAAGTAGCCATACCTCATTAATGACAATGCTTGGGGCTTTCATTACTCCATGTAGATATTGCTGGTAAACGGCTTATATTATAAATTATTTTGTTTTTAAAAAATTCTGGTAAAAAAAATATTGCCTTTTACTCGAGGGACTTCAAAAATGTAATTTGCCGTTTTGTCCGCACGATATCTCGAAGAACTGACCTACAAACTTGAAACTTTGCTTGAAGCTCCATTTAAAATAGCATAACTTAGTTCAAAGATGGTTGTGTATAAATCCATGGGACTTGGGCTGTGGGTTAGCAAATATATTTACATTGGTCTTATGGTTAATAACGATAGCAACGAGGAAAAGAGGAGAATAAATATATTTTTTAAACAGGCTGAGTACAATCATTAGATGATTTTAAAATTACTCTTTCACACGTGTTTTTATTATTCATACAGTAAAGATAAAAATAACGAGGAAATTCAATGTTAAAATCGGTAACAAGAATGGATTTCAGTGCATTCGCCTTGCCGGACATTTTTATTATTGAAACACTGCTATGAAAACCAATCCAAATAACAAAACTTTTCAACATAATATGTGGCAAAATATCCGATGAAAAAAACATGTGTAGACTTTTAATTTTGCATAAACTTCATTTTTACTATAGACGAGATTGGGTTTTATTGATTGGTAAATGTGCAACCGTAGAGGTTTGGCTGAGGGTCATTGAAGCCTATTACTAAAAGGCTAAAACCAAAGACCTCTGAAGAGGATGTGAATAATTGTCTGTCTGTCTGTCTGTCTATCCGCAGGACATCTCGGTAATAAAGTGAGCCATAAACTTGACGTTTTTGCATGCAACCTCAGCGAAGCCCTTTTACGCGATATTTGGTGTAGCGGTACTCCTAAATAGTAAAGTAAGAGTTAAAAGAGTTTAAAAAAATGTTATTTGTGATGGTCTTGGTGGATTAGAAAATAATACTCAAATTATTTTGGCGTTAGCGATAAGCATCGTCATTATGAAAACCTTTACACTATATTCAAATCCTTCCAGGAAACTATTTAAAGCTCGAATTAGTCATCCCTCAGATTTGTAGGACTGTAGGTCCACGCCTAGTTTGACGAGGGTGGCTGGACGTCACTTTTTCTGCAGTGGTAGGGACAGTTAGTCCACGCCGACACCTGCGGACTAGCTGTCCTACTTTTGAAAAATGACCTGGCCCGTGCATTAGTTTTTCTACCTGCATTATTCTTTATTCTGGTCAGTGATCCTTCCACTACATTCGCACAGCGTAATGCTAAAGCAGTAAATATTAAAACAACAGCTATTACATAATGAAGTGGATTACTAATAGGGATTATATCTTAACGAATTCCATATAGCATTATATGACTTTTTGATTAATTTGGCATTGTCCTAATGAATCATAAAACATCTACAGTAAGTTTGTATATAGTTATTCGTTATATTGGACCATCGTTTGTATAATACTGCATATACCAGTAGACACGTTACTCGTAGTACACGTTATTTGCAATGGATGGTTTATTGTTTTATTAACATTGTTAATAGTTAAAATAACCATTTAGTTCATATTTAATATATCATGTTTTAATTTGTACTCCAAATTAAGTTAAATATATACGAAGAAAAATATTTTATTACCTTAAAAATAGTGGCTCTTGGCATATCATCCAAACAGTAAACAAAAAACATCTGGCCTACACAGACACACTAACTTACATAATAGTGACTTATGCCGCTAACGATACGTTGTAAATTATCACTCAAAACAGGAATTCGATGAAAAACGGGCTAAAACATTTGTCTAGTTTCATTCAAAATTCCAATTTGCTATTAATCGCTATATCTCGCTGCGAAAAAAATTAACGTTATTTTCAAATAGTGATCCGGGAACGACAGGAGATAACATGTTTAATTACTAGCAGTTATAAGGGACCTCGAACGCTCCAAATTCTTAAATTTATTCTTAAAACCCTATTATTTTTATTCCCTTTTAAAAATAAACCGTTAACCCTTAAAAGTTTTAAAATTTGGTGTTTAGTTAATAAAAAAAAGCCCTAGTTAATATTGCTTTGTTTTCTCAAACAAAGGTACAAAACAAAAACTTCTGAGCAGCCTACTTCTGTCAAAATTCAAATAAAATATACGTTTTATTACTATATAAAAGTTATATAGTACATTCCTTTGATGTCTTATATACAGTACTCAATCTCCTGCATACTCAATATTCACTAAAAGTGTACAGTTCAAAAGTAGACTTTTAATAAAAATTTTAGTTTATTTATCTAAATATTTGTCTTTACTTGTGCTCAACAGTGGTCGCAAAAAAGTTTGTTATTATCAAGCTTACTCTATGCTTTCACGACTAAATGTAATAATTTATGATTTGTTGCTACTATAAAACAATGTTTACACAGAAACAATTGACTAAAGGTTAAAAGGCCTCTTAAAAGGTAAATACTATATTATATAAATGTATTGTTCTGTTTACCTGATTTTTCTGTGCATTCTTACGATATTTTAATCGTTTTTCTCCTAGTCGGAGTGAAAAATGTATCCAATAAAGCAAAGACCACTATAACCGTTACAGACATTCTTAAGTTAGAAATGGCCGTAAGCGTAACTAACCTGGAACTTTATTTTATGTATATAATTTTGTTTCATTCTTTTTGCAGCGGTCTTATGTAGTGTACTGAAAAAAACTATTTAGCAGATATAGAGTTTAGATCTCGAAACATCCATTCAAGTGCTGCAGTGTGTGGAGTATGACGATCCCTTGTCAACCCCCTCGCCAAAAGAAACCCGTGAGTCGGACAGTGGGTCCCCAGGCCGGGACCGTGGAACCCACTGTCCACCCCTTTAGAAGTAGGTAAGAAATGCTTCCGGCAGTTTTATGGACGTGGACCTACAGTCCGTTTTTAACCAATCCCTCATTAGTGGCAATCCCTGGGGGCATTAATTACGCAACGAAGTCTATTGTTGGTATTGGGATTTTAAACTGTAAAATATATCTTAAATATAAATTCTTGTAAAATAATATTCTTAATTTTTTTTTAATGGCTCAAGCGTGTAATATTATAAATTATATACCAGTAGTGTTCTAAAATAATAAAACCTATAAAATATGTACTTGAACGGAAATCATCACTCCAGATTAAAATATCAACCATCCTATATTATGCTTTTTACTATTCGCTTAGCATAAGGGCATATTATGGTTATGACTGCTCCCTGTGCATATGGTTGGTCCCTCTGAATATAGTTACCATCACGTTTTATTTTATTGATCCCAACCGTACCCATTCGTTTATGTGGTTTTAAATGCACGGTTTTGTTTTTCTCTCTGTATTGCGGTTCTGTAATTTAAGGATGTCCATTTATTTCAGTATCAAAACTCTGCAGTTTGCTTTGTGAACTTGTTTTTTAGTAATAGGAAAAAGTATTAGTTCAATAAAGGTTGATTATTATATAAAAGGGATTTGAGGCTGAGTGACATTGAATTCATTAGGTGGTAAATTTTTCTTATGTCTGCCTGTGAGCTATAAAAAACTTTATTTTCTATTCCAATCGCAAACACATTTTGAGTATATATATATTTTATTTTGGTCAAGATCTTTGATACACTAAATATTTTTAGTACAGTTTCGGGTTTATCGTCTATTCTATGTATAATCAAAAACAAAGCCAAACCAAAATTAGTAATTAGTATTACTTTTAAACGTGCCAGGTCTTCCTATCTTGTAGTAATATTTTTACCAATGATTACAAATCTCAGGATCGCTTATATTTTTATCTTAGTAGACCCAATAAACGATTAAAAGTGTACAAATTGTTATTATCTTCTATCCGGCTACATATTACCAAAGTCTTAATATAAAAAACAAAATGTCAAAATTAAATAAGATATAAATAATCTGTTAGATTTTCTCTTCGAAAAATAAATATTGCTATAGTACAATTAATTATTTAAAAATCAAAATATAGAAGAACCAACAAATTAATGAAAAATATGTTAGCCTTTACATTTGTCTTATACGTATGTGAAGGAGTAAAACCATATCAAATAACAAGAAAAGCTATCAGAAACTAATCTTATGCAAAAATGCTATTTTACAGATAGCTTTCTCCCAGAATCGCCTGTCCCTCTTAGAAGTTTGTGAGTCACTCCTTGTCTCTCCACAGATAGCTGTTATCCTTCCCCGACCTCATTCCTTATCCTGCTAAGTTCAAGAGTCCAAAATTAAATAATGCAGAGCACCAAACAGGTGTCTCTTACGTTACAATACATCCGTACACAAACTCAATTGTAACGTAAGAGCACCTGTGTCCTTTTGATTTTATCATAAACTTTTATTCCGCTCACGGCGAATCAATACAATTTCCTTTTTCATTTAACAAAAAAACGTTCATATGGCCTCAAAAGCTATTCAGCGAGGGAAAATCAATCTACATGAAATAATTTACACTATGCGGATAAATTATCGGTTGTGGTATATTTTCGTAATGCCTATGATAGCCACCGCCCCGGACCTTCCAACAAGAACTCTAGTTATGCACTAATTTCTCTACTCTTAATTACCCCCCCCCCCTTACCAAAACGAAAATCTTATTCTCCTTGAACTGCTTGTTCTAAACTCCTTACCTCCTTACATCGTAATGGTGGGATGATGACCACATTCCGGAATTCATTATAATTATAAGATTTCAATTGATGATTATTTTAGTTTCTTGGGATCGGAAATGATATCAAACGTGAGACCGGATTCGAGTTTCCGGTCTCAAAAAATAGCAGTAGGTATATTGTTTTTTTTTTTTTTATTATCGAAATTTTCCCGCAACAATCTGTTACTCCCTGATTGACTCTTCTAAACTCCTCCCTCTGACATCGTAATGGTGGGATGACCACATTCCGGACATTATAATTATAAGATTTCAATTGACTGATTATTTTAGTTTCTTGGGATCAGAAATGATATCAACGTGAGACCGGATTCGAGTGTCCGGGCTCAAAAAATAATAGTACAGTATATAATTTTTCTTTATCATTATGTAATTGTGTTACTATCATACCATTTACTTTCCTGCTTCAAATTGTGCAGGATAAAAGTAAAACTTATATAACAAAAGATTCTAAGTTCTACAAACAAGCTGTTGTGTGCGGGACTCTGTATCTGACAAGTCTGTCTGATGACGTAATACTTCACTCTTCTAAGACATTTGTCTTTTCTCTCTATTATTCTTCCAACAATGTCTTTGTCACTATAAAAGTTAAAGTCCATGACATTGTGTTCTTTATCTAAAGAAACTAATTTAAGTATTTTGTTTCGTTGCAAACTTTCTTCGTTCTTTTAATGCAACAGCGTTAATTTGATAAAATATAATTTGTCGATTAGTAAATCGTATATTTTTCCTGAAATGTTAAAATTAATTCCAATACAGAAAAGTTTATGTATTTTAGGACGGAGTTGAACAGTACTTTTCATTTATTACGACTTAAATTCGTTTAAATTTAACTACAGATTAATGAATTTTATTCCAATGTTTGGAAATGAAATTAAAATTTAAATCAATTTAAAAGAAAAGGATCAATTTCTACGTTCAGAATTGTTTCAAACTTAAGACGCAGGGGTTTTTACATTCCTTTTTGTTTGGAATATAAAATTCATTTCTACTGACAAAAACTCAATTTAGAGTCTTGATATCTACCAAAACTATAATTTTTTTTTTAACTTATACTAGTGGTTCTTCAAAAAATAATTCTTACTTAAAATTTAACAACACTTTTAAAATATTGAAAATTTAAATTTAAAATTGCATGAAAATTAAAATAAAGTAACTACCTGTTAAAATGCAAAAATCTTAAAATTAATAAAAACTAAAATTTCGTCAAAAATTCAAATTATCTAAGTATTTTGAATTTAAAAAAAACTTCTAAAGAATTTAAAAAATAAATCCGAAAGCTTCATGAAACTAAACAGTTAAGTTATATATTGACCAAAGCTGAACAGGAAACTTCATACTTTAAAATTAAAAGCTCCCCAGTCTCTGATTAGGAATTATTTTTTAATTTGCAATGAAAATATAAAAATAAGACTACTTAATGGATTCAGAGTTACAATAGATGACAATTGTAGTAGCAGCCCAAAAGAGGTGCTTACTTGTTACTAGACATACGGAAACTTCACAGATCTATCGTACACTGAGCTAGTTCATCAGTTTGGGTTAGATGCGTGATATGGGCGGTGTAGGGAGGGATAGGTGAGAATGTCAAACTGAACACTGACAAACATGAAACAATACAAGGATAGGCCACGACTCCGACCCAGCCAACGTCCTGGTGACAAACATAAGACACAAGTCGTTGCCTGATGCCAACAAAGGCGCCTGCTATATTTTACATTTATATTTTTTTATATTTTATATTTAAATAGCAATAGCAAATAGAATCTCAACATCCCACTAATTATAGTATTTGCCTCTTTATGCATGCCTGAACAATCTCCTTAACTGCAGAAAGAATGTGCAATGGATATTTCAACTTGGATGTGCGAAATAAAACTTTTTAGTTTTACTTATAAGATCATGTAAATTTGTCATTGACAATTAAAATGTACTCATGAAATTGGTTTCTTTAGATAAAAATACTGTGTGAGTAATTACGACTACTTATAACTGTGATAGAAGTTATTATTAATGTCGGAGTTGATCGCGCTCCCTCCTTCCTGGGGTGGAGCCGGCCTCTTGCCGCTCTCTGACCTCGCGGACCTCTCGGCTGTGGCTCACGCCTTCCGCCTCTTGACGTCACCGGACCCTAAGATCGCACACCTGTCACTTGAGGGTCTCGCTGTCTCTGCTGGTCAGCGGACCGCGGCAGGAGTCGATATGGCGTTCCTCGTATCATACCTGAAACGGGGAAATTGGCGGTGACACGAATGTTGCGACAACCTTTTCCTTGGCCCGGGCTGCTCTTAACCGCCTCTCCAAGCGCCTCCCCGACCTTCGGTGGGGGTGGTGTGAGGAGAGGAGAACTTTCCAACTGTCCGTCCCCGGGGAGAGGTCGACCATCACGGTGGACGGCGGCTCCCGGTCCAAGCTATCCTCTGTCCTGCGTCTCTCCCTGCAATTCCACTTCCGGTCCGTCCTTTCAAACAAACCGGACCAGGGCAGGGCCGTTCGTGTCACTGCTGGCTGCCCCTCCTCCAACCATTTCCTTTACGAGGGACGTCATACGCGATTCGCTGACTGGCGGTTCATCCACAGGGCGCGGCTAAATGTTCTCCCCCTCAACGGTTGCAGACGGTGGGGTGCCGGCGACCGCCGGTGTCGCCGGTGTGGCCGTCATGATGAGACCACGGCACATGTGCTTTGTCACTGTTTGCCTACCATGTCCGTGGTCTCTAAGCGGCATGACGCGGTTCTTGACCACCTGATCGCTGCAATCCGTCCGTCGCCGGGGGTGGAGACGCGCCGGAATCAGCGTGTCCCTCTGGATCGCCTGCTGGCCAACCGTGAGGTCCCGGATGACTTGGTACGCCTCCGTCCGGATGTGGTGGTCATCGATGATTCCCGCAAAATTATTCGAATTGTCGATGTCACCATGCCCTATGAGGACGGTTGGCGGGCTATAGTCGAGGCGAGAGAAAGGAAACACGCCGCTTACGCCCCGCTCGCCCGGTTCCTGCGCTCCGGCGGCTTCACAGTAACTGTGGATGCCTTTGTCGTCGGCGCGTTGGGGGCTTGGGATAGGGCTAACTGGGACACTCTGGCTCGCCTGGGTGTCTCACGGCAGTACGGTGTCGCCCTTTCCCGCCGTTGTGTCTCCACAGCGGTCCAATGGAGCCGGGACCTCTATGTCCAGCATGTGACTGGTGTGCCCAGTACCGTCAAACTCGGGAACAAAAATCTTGACCAGGATCGGTAAAAAATTGTTGTTAGTTAAGTATCGATCCTGGTTTGAGAAGCGTTTGATGCATGTATTTATTATAGCTTTTAAGTCGTTTTTTAAACTTTTGTTTAACTTTTAAATCGCATGTTTTTTATTGACACTTGCATGTGACGTAGATTTTAGTATTTTAATTGTTTTAAACCGTAGTTTATAGCATTGTTAACAGAGGCCTTTTAGAGTTTATATTGTTATCGATTAAATTGTCTATTGTTGTTTATTAAGTCATTGTTATTGTTATTATTTAGAAGATTACATCGTTAACTAGTTATAGCAACTTGCATGTTGCACCTGATCTGTACTGACATGTGAAAATTAATTAAATTGAATTAGATGATGGAAAAAAACAATAGCCGAAAAGATGAAAGGCCCAAAATATCGGTTAATCTAGTGTATTATCAGCGTAATGAGGATAGCTAGAAGCTTGTAAAGATCCAAAGAACCAAATAGTACACTATAACTTAACCTGTTTTCGAAAACAAGTAAAATTGCAGAATCAGCATTAAGGTCTATATGAATTTAACTTCCTTTCTATTTGATTTCTATGATTTGAAAAGTCCATCTAGACTTTATCAGTTCAGTTCCAGTCCAATCCATTACCTAAACGTTTCCAATAACAACTGCTCTGTTGTCTGATGTTACTTTACATAAAAGTCATGTTTGAATTAATATAATGTTGAAATGATATTGGTTCAATTATTAATCTATTGAAATATAAAGAGTTTAAATATGCTTTATAGCCCTTGGAGTTAAATTTTCCAAAACAGCTGAATTGTAGGCCGTGATAAAACTTGAGCTAAACATGATTCTCTGCTTGAAAAAACTTTCATGTCGGTCCACCCCTCACCCCTCACCACTACCCCTCACCACTATTCACTCACCACTAACCACTCACCCCTCACCCCTCACCCCTCACCACTCTTCACTCACCACTCACCCCTCACACACTTCACTCACCCCTCACACTTCACTCACCACTCACCCCTCACCACTCACCCCTCACCACTCACCCCTCACCACTCACCCCTCACCACTCACCACTCACCACTCTCCACTCACTTTGCCCTCTTTCACTATAACTCTGCTTATCTCTACAATAAGCATTTATTCATGACTAGTTCCCACACTGAGCTGGACTGGTTGTCTAGTATACGGCCCATATATTCTACGTTTGTTTGGTTATACCTGTCATTTCAATATTAGTTTCGAGACTGAACTTGCCTCTTTAGTTAAAGGTTATAAATTTGTAAACTCAGTTTTAATGTAACCTATTCATAGAAAAATTTAAACTCCATACCAAATTTAAAAGTATATTGTATAAATATAAACATTATAAAGCATTTTTTCACTTATGTATGCAATGGAATTATCGAAGTGCAATTCTCACTTGTTTTTAACAAAAATTTTTTATGTTAAAAAGTATTTAATTAGCTTTATTCAAAACATGGATTAATGATATTCAAAATATTAAAAAAATTAAAATTAAAGATGAATTACATAAAAGAGACAATAATAATGAATGATAAGCACCGATATCTTAGAAATTGCAAATTACGCTTATTCTAACAGGATTTTGAAGGAAGTAAATAATAAAAACCATAGGTTATTTTAATTGTTAATATTTTCTCCTTTAGAATATTCATAAATGTACTTGAAAGTAAGATATAAATTGCACCAAGGGGCTGATGCAATATGTGCGGTATCAGAGCAACACAGCAGGCCATGATAGACGAGTAGAAGCTACTCACTATCGTCTCTGTTCGTTACAGCTTGCTGTGTGGACATTATCTGACTCCTGCATACCCTCATGACCGGATTTCTAGGTGATTTTATTTGATTGTTTCTGATCATAGCACCCAGAACACAAAACCATGTACTGTAATGTAGGTGAGTTAGTAACCCCGCAACTTACTTGTAAATTTGTAAGGTTAAATAAATTTGAGTTTTTAATGGGGTTTTTAATTTTATTTAGAGAGAGAGAGAGAGAGAGACACGAGAGAGAGAGAGGGAGGGGCTACATGAATTTAACTTTTATAGCTTCGGGGTTAGTTAGTAACTTGCGAAAGTCCTTAACTCATAATTTTTTCCCCTTTTTTATTCAAAACTATTTTTTTGGCTAATGGGTTCAAATAAACCTATAAAAATACCGTTTCAATTCTACCAATAGTTGTTTTCCCATATACCTTGCATTGCTTTCACATTCTCGTAAGTATTCCAAATTTTACTTCCTAAATATTTACTTTGTCATCTAAATTAAGCTGGGTTTTCACAATTTTTCTAATGAAAAACGTATCGGCTTTTTCAAAAATAAAAGCCCCAAAAAAATGCGACGTATATTCTCACTTTTTTTAACTCGTTTACTACATACTACTAATATTGTATGCAATTTCATATGTTTCATTTAAATTCGACCACGTTTTTAGCTGTTTTACTTCTCCAAAACCAGTTTACTTCTGTTCAAATTGTTAAAAGAGGTTTTATATACGTAAATTTGTTTAATACTGCATTATTACGGTATTTTACCTTTGTTTATTACGATTTATGATTTATCGTCATTTATTACCGCTTTTATTTGTTAGCTGAATGTGCAATTAAATATAGGGTAGCGCGTCTAGTGTTGTATTAATACAACTATTGTCTTACACAGAATATTCAGATTCGAATTCTAGGAGACTTATTAACCCAATAGTCCCCAGGAAATTATTCCACCTTATGTGGAAAAAAGGTATTTCAAGAATCCCTAATTCTCATCATCAAAAAAGCTCTGCCACTATAAAGTACGTTTCTGAATGCTCTCCGTTTGGCTCCAGTAGCTGTTGAGAAAACGCTCCAGACCATTTACCCTCCATCAATCTCCAACCCTAGGGCGACTGTTGCCTTCTAACTTAGTGTTTCAAGCGCTGGCGATCTTCAGTTCAACATCCTAAACCCTAGTTACAACGCATCAGTAAAAAATTTTGTTGTTCAAGATTTAATCAAATTTTAATATAAAACATTCATCTCATATAAATATTTTTTCCTTGCATCTACAAGTTGCTATCCATTTACACTCAACCGTTACATATCTGTTTAAATCTAAATCCATTTTAAATGTATTGGATTTGTTTGAATCAAGTAAAGCAATTGGTTTTTCTTTCCGTTTGCAAGTACGAATGAATGTCTTTTTCAGTGATATGTGTTTAAAAGTTATTATTTTAATAAGATTTTTTATAATTATTGATTGTCATTACACTTATGTTAAATATTTCACCTATTGTGTCAGTTACGCTTGAAGATTTAAATTTGATATTGCCACTTCAGGTTTTCCCATTGCTAATTACTGAGTAAATATCACGTCATATGATCTGCTTTTACCCCTTCACGTGTTTGACGTAATATCACGTATATAGCGACTGCATCAGTGTGCTACTGACGTAATATTACGTATATAGCGACTGCATCAGTGTGCTACTGACGTAATATTACGTATATAGCGACTGCATCAGTGTGCTACTGACGTAATATTACGTATATAGCGACTGCATCAGTGTGCTACTGACGTAATATTACGCAACGTTAAATTATTGATTTTTATTCTGTAGTCTTACAAAATATATCAAAAGAAGCATTGAATTACACTGAGTTCCGCGCAATTAGTTATAGCGTTTTCTACTAGATTTCAGCACTACCTCGGTTCTTTGTCAAGAGTATTTCCACTTTGGTGATATTCCTGTAGTCGCAGAATGCAGAGAGCTACCACGTTATTTTGTTGCATACACATCCGCGAGTAATTTATGTTTTTATTTCTAGTGAACCATGGAACTATCTGAGTGGCTGCGTTTGCTTGATGATGACACGGACACGATAATCAAAATAATTTAGTGGAGAACATAAAAGATAAGAAAAATTTTCAAAAAGAAAATAAAGGTGATTTTTTCATAAAAAAGAATACATAAAAACTCTTTAACAGTAAACCTATCTTTACAAAAAAAAATGTAAAAAAATGAACAACATAATTTTAGGTACCTAATAAACCGTTAAGAGATTATTTAATCTGAAATAGTTTTAATAATCCCTTTTAAACAATGTGATCGTCATTAATAGTCCACTGGAGAGTAACATTGGTCTTTCTTTCGTTTTCTCAAACACGTTTGTAAATATTCTATATATCACAGTTGTATTCAACAGTTGAAGAAATTTACTCTCTGCTTGGAAATTCTAATGATTTATTCTTTCTCTCAGTTATTTTACAACAGCATTTTGTTTAACACTTTACTGTATCAATTCCATTTATTATTATGAGCTGTAATTAAACTATAAATAGCAGTAACATAAACATAGGGCGGTCGGTGCAGCGTGGCATTAGTTTTCAGCAGCCACCGCGGTCACGTAAATTAAGGGACGCCTGTTGGCACAGGCGCGCGGTCAAACAAATCGACCCAAAATGGGTTAGTTTGTGTTTAAATCTGGATACAAAGTCAATTTTCGTAACCGAGATATAAATTATGAGCACTTATCTATTGGTAATGTCCATTTAGGCTGTATATCTACTGATTATATATCTTTTGTTTCTTGGCAAAACTTATTAAATCATTTAAAAATCTTACTTTATATATCTGTTCCTTTCTTTATGTTCTGGTCTTACCCGTAGCGCCTTTTCTCACTCTACTCCTTTTCCCTTTTATAACCCCTCTACCAACTCCACTTCTGCTCCTATTCCAACTCCTCCTCTCTCATCAACTCATCCCATTCCTCTAAAACTTAATGTACAATTCTTTCCACCTAATGGTGCATTGAGTGTTGGATTTGAAAATTATTGTTGTAATAAATACACAGATCCATAGCATAACTTCTGTGACTGCAGGAAATTATAAACAAATATTCTTGGTCGTTCTATGTAAAATTGCGGACACTTTAATTAAGAAATTTAGTAACCCAGCACGCATAAAGCGACTGAAGACAAACAATTTTCGGGTTGTACATTTGTATAGCTTTATGCAGTGAAATGATTTTTGTTCAATAATGAATAATAAGAAAAATTATATTTTAATGAAAAAAATGTAAGAAAATAGCAGGTTTTTAATATGTTTTTCTTAAAGTTAGTGTTTGTATAAAGAGAAAATGTGTCACTGTTTTCTATAAAAATTTCATAAATCTATTTTAGTTCGTCTAATTCAAAGTTTTTAAAATTCCTACTTCAACTGCCTGTAATTTTTTGTGGAGAAATAAAAAATTCTATTTATTGTGTATTAAGTGAAGTTACCTTGCAGAGCTGAATTTAATGTAAGAAACGCCACCTTAACGTCCTAAACTATTTCTAAAGACACATTAAGAATGATTTATCTCCTAAATATTGGTAGTAACATACACCACTTTAAAAAATCATCGTCAGTTCAGTAGATTTTGGACTAAATCATATCTAAACGTACTTTTATTTTCCCACGGTAAGTCTATGCTTGGTTGTATATTCTGTTTGAAGTCATTTGTATAAACAGGTTTTGCAGTGCACTGTATTTGATTTAAATTGTAAAGTTTCATAAATGAATTATAAAAGATAACTTTTTTCTTAGACCACTTGTAAACCAGAAATATAAGGAGAGATACTTAGGCTAGTGTAATCAGGATATGTATATTATTAACTATTTACTTTACAGAATACTGAAACAGCCCCTACATCAATGTATTATGCACTGGGCATCTCACTGAGTAATTGAGGTCAAGTAATAATGGAGACATACTCCTGGTTCATGGTTAAAGACCACATGTGAGCAGAATTCATCTTTGAATTGCGTTACTTGAGTCGAATTCCAATACCAAAAAATTTAAGAAAGCAGTTTCAACTTTTAAATATCATACATTAAATAAAAAAAAGTTAAAAAAGTTTTTTTATGTATCTATTTTATTAAACTCCTGTTTAAATCTCCTATTGACAACCTTTTTAATGTTTTATACAGATCATATTGAAGTAAAGTTTTATGCTGTGATTCTTCTAGACACAGAAAATAAGGTAAAGGCTAATTTAATGTCGAAGAATGCCTTATTTTACAAGGTGAAGTTAGGGTTAAGAAGCCATCAAGTATTTTTCAGAATTTGACATGTTCATTGATACAGAAAATTAGTAACGTTACGTTTCTAAATCTTCAGTCTGATCTCACACGCAAATGGATAAATAACCTACCAAATAACTACAATTTAGGTTAAAAAAGAAAAATCATAAATTGAGATACACATACGTTATTGTAACTTATATTGTGGTTAAGTTAAAGGCATAATGATCCACCTGAAGAAGAGATCAGATTGCAGATTTATAAACGTAGTGTTACTGTTTTTTACAATTTCCAAAGTAATTTCCGCAAAAATCCTGTTTCTTTTAATACATAGCCCTCAATATAAAGGCGAAAGAAGCATGAAACTTTTAAATCATCTGCACCTAGACTCCATGCCGTATCACTCGGCAATAAAATGTTCTCGTTCCATGCTACCTTGTTCTTAGCTATTACAGCATTATGGTTGATTGGTGATTATCGTGGCTTAGCGACGAAGCTGCTTTATACCTATTATCATAACCTTAAAGTCCATCAAGCTTCTCCTAAGAAATTGATTGTTACAAATTTTTGGGAGGAAGATATGATGTATTTGCGATGGGATTTCTTTAGGTTCGGCTATGCTTAGAACTACATTGCTTTTTCACTTTAGATAACAGTCTAAGGTAATAACTGCAAGCATTTATTATAACTTAAAATAGTCTCTCGTGACTTATAACTGATTGTTGAAAGTCACGTTACCGAAATAGCACTCAGAATCGTGTAAGATTAGTGTAGCTCTTTGTCTTTAACATCCGAGTTTGAAGAAATGAACAACTTTTGTGCAGCGTCCTAAATCTGACAAGGAGTTAAGTCTGTGACAGCATCAGATTAACAGGATCGTGAATTGGAGCTATACTTAAGATTCACAAAGTGAAGTGCTTTGCCAGTATTCAATGTTGGGCAGTATTAGTATTCCCCGTGCACTAAAAGCACACACGAAACTTTCTTAATAAAAGAAGTTCAACGGTTCGGTTACACCGCATCTGAAATAACGTACGATGCATTATTAACGTCAGTGCGGCCTTTTGTTATTTCACCAATAAACCATATAATATGGCACGTTTCCACAAAGCATTTTTAATTAAACTTTGTACGTTAGTTTCCATTCTGCACCAGTGACGCCACGATAAGAATAAGTTATCGCTAAATATCGCTAGTGCTTTCACGTTTTAGTCGTTAATAAAGAAATATTACCGCCACCCCCCCCCCTGCTGACAACGGTACAATATTACTTTAAATATGCTTCCTCTTGATCATTGGGTTGTCTCTAAAAAATGACGTTCTATTGAAATATAAATACTCATATGTGTAGAATAAGAAAAGTATATATAGTTCCAGATCTCTATTAATGACAGGTAGAATGATTTGACAGTTTTACTCAATTATCAGGATTCTAATTTTTTATTTAACAGGATCATTGTTCATGTTTACACATTATTTCATCATGTTTGAATTTTAAAAATTTACCATTCATTATGACTGTTACTAATCTTGCTACAATTATCTCTCACTTTCTCCCACTTCTCATTTTATCCCTCCCATTTTTTTAACATTGGCCCTTTTTCCTATTTCGGCACTCCTCCACCTACTTCATTTTCACCCCTAATCATCCTTCTCATCTTTCACTAACCTATCCACTCCAATTCATTCTAAAACTTCCTATACGAGTTTTTCCACTGTCCCTCCTAAACACCCTCTCATTTCCTTTCCAATTCCTCCTTACTTCCCATCCTCTTTCCAACCCTCATTATGTTTATCATAGTTAAATAAACAATCTAGGAAGAGTGTTAATACCCTCGACAATCAATAATAAGTGATGAAGAAGTACGCAATAACAATAAGCCTGGGTTGGTCATGTATGCAGCCGGGTTGTTTTCAATATAGTTCTTTTAAATTAACGATTCGTTCACAGGTCTGTGTTCACTCACACATATAAACATTTTTGTAACAAAACCAAATGTTTTCAAGCGTATACTGTAAGACAAGTTGTGCTTTAATCAATTGTTGGAACACATAGCGTTTATCCAGATTACCGTTACTGGCAAATAGAAATATTACTTGCGTATTTACCATCCAACCCTTTGTCGTTTTTCGTGCATGTAAAATGGAGTACTTAAATTTAAAAAAAAATTTAAACAGGACTCAGTCTTGTTCAAGCATATTATTATTTTTGAGGGTTGTTCAAATACGCTATCATCTTTCATGGAAATCACTGTATATCTGATTATGTAGCTCTAAGAGTAGTCTTAAAATATTATTTAACGTAATTTTTAGTTTTGTGAGGAATGAATGGCTAATCAAAAACTTCATGTTTTGTAGCGTCCATATGCATTGTATGTTTACATAAGCCTGTTTTGTCTCAGACCACGACTTTCTTACCTTCACAAGACTTCCTTCGAAATTATGAGGGTTTTGTAGTGATATATCTGACTATGTATATGTTTAGTTAAGCTCCAGTCCACCTTCCTCCTAGTGCAGCGACTGAAACCTGACGCTATCATAGACTTGACTCCAGAAGTCTGGAGTCATGGTCGTCTGAAGAGATTTAAAAAAAGTCGGCGACGAAGAAACTACTCAAAATGGACTATTTACATAGATTCGTTTTTAGAGGCACGTAAACTACTAAATAAAGTGTAACCTATGTGTAATCTATGTATTCTCATTGTCTCATCAGACGTACGTAGCTATAGTTGGAAGGGTTGATTCAAAGTTAACGTTCGGGTTATCTCCAGTTCATTTGAGTAACAATTGTGCACCTAATGAGACAATAGGAATACCTCTTTACCTAGATTATACTATATTTTGTAGTCTAGATGTATGTCTCTGATGTCTATAGAGGATGTAAGAGTTAGTTTTAGAGTTTCTTCGTAACCGATTATTTTTGGATCTCTTCAAAGGAACATGACTCTAAATTCCGGGAATCAAGTCTGTGACAGCGTCTGATTCCTGACGCAGCACTAAGTGAAGGTTGAATTTGACCTAAACTAACAGACTAATCGAATTACTACTAAATTTGCAAGTCGTTATCAAACGTGTATAAACCCAAACTACAAATTAATTAAGTGAACCTCACATCTGATTTCTAGCACAATAGCTTATTCTTGCCGAATAGGCACCACATAAAAAACCAATGATTTTATCCTTGCAACCAGAATCTGACGTAATCTCCTATGCTGGACATATTTCAGACCAGGGCATATATCCAAACTTCCTTGTCTACAAATGCTTTTCCTTCTATACTTCAAGGCCACTCAACTAAGCCACCCGTGGTTGATTTTGTTTCCTGGGTGTCGAAGCCTATGCAATTGCAAGTTGCATTTTTGTTTGTATTCGTGTGACACTATCAACAAAATAACAGTATCAGTTAAAACTGATACTGAAATAAATCACATAGGACTTCAAAGGTTCCAGAGTACGTGTGTGTTCTTTGTTTAAAGCCTGTTATTGACGATGAAAGGTTTGAAAGGATATAATAGGTTTTTCACATTTTCCATCAATATAAGATACAAAATGTATAACAAAATATTTCGTGGATTAAATTGTAACCTCTCCATCAGGTTAGAAGACAATTAGCACGTAAAATTATAACCTGTGGTAATGTACTGTCACTAAAATAAAGAAAGAAATTAAACATACCCGAAAACTGCTTAAAGTCTAGACAGGCGAAAAAGAACCCAAGTGTTGTCACTGCACAGGACTCAGATCACGAGCACGAGAAGTCGAGAGCACGAACACACGTCACACCAGCACAGGAGAAAGTGGGAGACTGGGATTACTTGTTTGCTCTCACAGCCTATTCAGATGAGAGACTGGACCAAACACATACGACTGTCCTCTTACCGTCTTTTAGGGACCACAGAATACTTTTACTGTATTATTGATATTGTATAATTATTAAGAATCTTGCGCAACAAAATACTCTATCCTTTTAAATGACTTGGAAGAGTAAAACAATATTTATTAAAAATAGAGTATAAATTTTATTCTTTGTTTTAAGGTTCCAGCAAAGTTTATCTTGCAGATCTTTAGAACCTATCTTGGAGAACTGAGCGAAAGCTATTTCTAAAGATTTTTCTTCTAGTGGTCGAAAACATTTCACTGTTCATAACGAGTACAGTTGCTCAAGTTGTAGAAGTAAAGTTAGTACGACGTGGAAAACATTACAATAAGTACTTATCTGCTTAAATTAGCCAAATTTTAATGTATATTGGAATAACACGTTGTATATTATATTGTGTTTACGAAGTTAAATGTACTAATATCTAATAAAATAAGGGTGATTGAGTTGTAAAATGTTATGAAACATAAGCAAATTCATCGGTGGTATAAATATATTCTAGCCTTTCCTGGGAAGAGGCACAAGCAATCATGACGTCATCAATTGCCCTCTATGTCGTTTACAAATAAAGTTTAAATAGTACAATTATATAACCGTACTTTTCAAAGAAGTCAAATTGTAATTGTGTGATTCCATCAGAACTTCCAATATAGTTGAAAGAACGTAAATTTTGTATTCGAGAAACTCATAGACATTTAATTATTTACATACTATATCGTGTATAAATTTAATTATTGTTTCATAATTAGAATCGGCACATATTGTAAATTGGCTCTTAACGAACGAGCAACATTGGTCTAGGTTGGTATTTATTTAAAATGTGTGTCGTTGACATTCAATGGGTTATTCATGTACCAGTTGGTATTCAAATGTACCAGTACCATTTGACCTATCGATATGGTATTCAAATATGCTACTTTAGATGGCTAAAGAGAAATTTACAGAGTAGAAAAACTCTATAACTCTGTACGTTCCGTTTTCAGTGTTAAACGTTTCTCCACTTATACCATTACTCCCCCATTACTCAGCTACTCCGTTCACATTAAAACATTACAAGCACAAACGTCTTAACATGCATGGAACATGTGTGCTTGAGGAGCAGAGTCCGGGGTGCAAGTGACAATCTCCATTCTTTATGAACACCTATTAGGTAAATTGATAGTAAAATGTTCGTAAGAAAGAAATAACCATCCGCACTAAATTGGGATTCGAAATGGAATATTACTTTGACCTTACTTGCCTAGTTCGAGCAATAAACAAACCAATAAATTTCAACCCCAAAGTTTACAGGCTGAAGTTTATCACATTCACTGCTGATATAACTATTTTAACCCATGCTCTATGTTGAAAAACACATTTCAAAATTGTTTTAAATTTTTATTTCCATCGTTTATTAATGTTATATATGCGTGCTGATAATTTTTAACTAATTCTGAAAAACTATAATGACACCCATAAGCGTCATCAGAACATAGTCGCTTTTCGTACTGAGCGGGGTGTCGTTTAAAACGTTTAGAATTCGATCTTGGTACGGAATAATAATTACGATCTTGCAGTTTACATAGCTTTTAATTATTTTCATAACTTTGAATTCCTAATGTATATTCTTTTATACCACACCTGTCAATCTTACAGCAGTATTATTGCACGCGATGTGTGTTAAAAACAGTAACCAAGACACAAAGAAGGAAATTACAGGCACTGATATATTGTATCTTTCTTCTTCCTTCATGAGAGCAGGCCACTCAAAGCATTCTTTTGTTACTACCACTAGCACCCGCTTGCGCCTTAGACGGTAAATGTTCTATTTCTTCTTCCTTCATGAGAGCAGGCCACTCAAAGTATTCTTTTGTTACTATGGCTAGTACTTGCATGCGCCTTAGACGGTAAATGTTCTATTTCTTCTTCCTTCATGAGAGCAGGCCACTCAAAGTATTCTTTTGTTACTATGACTAGTACCCGCTTGCGGCTTAGACGGTAAATGTTCTATTTCTTCTTCCTTCATGAGAGCAGGCCACTCAAAGTATTCTTTTGTTACTACCACTAGCACCCGCTTGCGCCTTAGGCGGTAAATGTTCTATTTCTTCTTCCTTCATGAGAGCAGGCCACTCAAAGTATTCTTTTGTTACTATGACTAGTACCCGCATGCGCCTTAGACGGTAAATGTTCTATTTCTTCTTCCTTCATGAGAGCAGGCCACTCAAAGCATTCTTTTGTTACTACCACTAGCACCCGCTTACGCCTTAGACGGTAAATGTTCTATTTCTTCTTCCTTCATGAGAGCAGGCCACTCAAAGTATTCTTTTGTTACTATGACTAGTACTCGCTTGCGGCTTAGACGGTAAATGTTCTATTTCTTCTTCCTTCATGAGAGCAGGCCACTCAAAGTATTCTTTTGTTACTATGACTAGTACCCGCATGCGCCTTAGACGGTAAATGTTCTATTTCTTCTTCCTTCATGAGAGCAGGCCACTCAAAGTATTCTTTTGTTACTACCACTAGCACCCGCTTGCGCCTTAGACGGTAAATGTTCTATTTCTTCTTCCTTCATGAGAGCAGGCCTCTCAAAGTATTCTTTTGTTACTATGACTAGTACCCGCATGCGCCTTAGACGGTAAATGTTCTATTTCTTCTTCCTTTATGAGAGGAGGCCATTCAAAGTATTCTTTTGTTACTACCACTAGCACCCGCTTGCGCCTTAGACGGTAAATGCTATATTTATTCTTTTCAAAATCGCTACGTCACTGCGTCTGGCAGGTGTCAGAATGCTTCGAATGATGTTGATCCTGAAGTCGAAGATTGTCATCTTAGTCCTAATGTTCTATTTTATATATGAGTGATGATCGTTGACCAGTGCCATTTGGAAAATGTGGATGCAAGGACTTTAGATTACCGGAGATGTTTTCGTTCACTCATCATCTGTATATGGACGCCACTCGTGTACTCGTTGCATTCGATGATCGTTTCAGCTTTTCTTGTCCTCTTTTGTTTACGGTTACAATCGTGTCATTCTCAAACAGAGCGGACGAGTTTGTTACTACTCTCACGTAATTATTCTACTTGCCAACTCTAACCTTCACAGGGTTGTGCAATATCTACCTGTATTCTTACACTCTCCCAATAACAGCAGTCTGAGATCCAAACTTTTTGCACCTAACTTTGTGATGGAAGTTATTTTTCCAAAAGCGATTTTGACACATTCATGGTGTTATAAAATCTGACTGTATAAACAGGATGACCTTTGTCAAAGTCTTTAGAGAGCATATGCAGAACAGCCTGTTCAGTATATCCTGGACATAGTAGTTCATCCAATGTGCCTGAATAAACACTAACCACAAATACAGGGCCATTGGGTTCAGTATATACATACAGTTTTATCCCATGCTTTTCGTTTGTTTTTATGTACTGTTTGTGTATAACAGTAAACACCGCTCCATAAGAAGGTTTCTTACCATGCAAGTAGGTGCTTTGAATTTGTTTATTAAAATAATGATTGCAAGCCTAAAGAAGGTAAGGAAAATAATCGTCACCTATAATTAGATGGAAGAAAACCATTAGAAATCAGCCCCTTGACATGCAATCACCAAACAAAGTTTGAAGAAACGTTTAGGATTACTAAATCAGAAGCTGTGGCTATAAGCGTCAAATTTTCCATTGGGCTATTAAATATTTTCGGCTGTGGTTTCTGACACAAAAATATATCCTGCATTTAAATTTGTTAGTATAACTATAAATTTGATAAAACACCGTCAATAAGCATGGTAATTTAATCTGAAATGGTTTATTATATAGTTACATTAGGACTGCATTCATAGATTAAACTCATAATAAATTCATACATGTGATCTAATACATTATAAGACTAATTTCATCACAGGAATAAAAGGCCTTATATTGAATTGTAATGCAGGTAAATTCATACCTGTCCATAACAAAAATACTCAGCTTTGAATTTTGTGTAAAACTTATTTTCTGCTTTTTACTTTGAGCGGTATAAAGGGCATATGCTGTACACATCGTTTGAACTGAACGATTGCTCTATAAAGCCTGCTTCGTTTGCAAGTCAGAGTTCTCTTTGTGATGTAAAAATGCTGCCACAAAGTCCCCGGGGCAATGTTGAAGCCATCATGATATATACGATCTACAAATAGAAATTGAGTTACTTTGCCTTCTCGTTCAAATATTTCCACGAATGAAAACTCGCGTGAAGTATCTCCCTGTATTGATATGTTTTATAACATTTATCATATCCGATATTAAAATCTGTGCAGTGGATCATTCTATTCCAATAACTTCTGAAATACCAGAATTAAAAAAGGAAGTCATATCTAAAATTATTTTATTATATTCAATTACAGTAGTACACAGACGTGACTTTAATTACAATTAACGTACGAAAACTCTTACTGAATTGATTGTAATTAAACATAACGTAACTAACTTTACTGCTCTTAGACCTCAAGACCCTATACCTAAGTATACATGTATGCATAAATAACTACATATATTCCATCTATATTCATACGTGATAACCTCCTTAGCGCAAAATATCAATATGCCGTCTCCCTATGGCAACTGCTCTTTGACTTTTAGACTCCAAAATCTGTAGATTTATGTGGCCCATAAAGAACCTATGTACTACGTTTTAAGTTTCTGCAGCTTTCTACAAATAGTTATAGCAAAGTTGGTCAACGACACAATTTAAAGAAGGACATATAATGTCCTTAAGAACACTGTATGGTTGTTTTTGTATGTGATCGATAATCCTACTCTTTAACCTAATTTATAACCCTAAAGAGCCTCCCTCTTCTCACACTACTGTAAAAGCTACTAACGTTTCCCTCCTGACTGCTCTACAGTTGAGTGTGTGGGTGTTGTGTTTGTCAGTTCTAGCCCACTCTTATGCTTGTATTATACCTTTACTTACCAAAGGAGCGCAAGTACCACACGAGGAGACCCAGGATCCCAGAAAGATTCTAGGTATTATAGAGATGAGATATAAGATAGGAGATGGAAGGTAGGATAGGAGAAAATAGGCATTCACCGTATAAGATACAGAGATTTCCACGAAATCAAAATAGTTAAGGTCGGAGAAAAGATTAAAATTAAGTGTTTAATTCTATATCAAACTGGTATTACAATTACATTATTGGCATTTACATTATTTTATCTAACAAATTACAGAGTTATGTTTCTTAATTACTTACAAAACTCTGCCATTTCTGTAATAATTTTGGGTCAGTAAATTAAAAAACACGTATAGCATACGTTACTTGTAACTTCACCTGTTAAAGTAGAGATTTGTATTATTCTATCCAATGCGGTTACAAGACAAAGGGGTTTAGCGACTCAGATCACCCAAAAATCAAAATCCAGAGGTTTTATAGTTAGCCAACCCTTATAATTGTATCTGCCTACGGCCTTGGTTCCGTAGACAGTAAAAAAGTTCTTTAAACTTAATCACTACTTAGAACATGAACATTATACTAATCCAGCAAGGCTGTAAACGAACATTCAATTTTAATAACTAAAATAATAATTTTTATTAGTATCAGCAGTGGCAAGTCAACCTGAAAGCATTATAACGAACACACA
The DNA here is from genome assembly GCF_021130785.1 of Homalodisca vitripennis. NCBI lineage: Eukaryota > Metazoa > Arthropoda > Insecta > Hemiptera > Cicadellidae > Homalodisca > Homalodisca vitripennis. The sequence goes on along the minus strand of NW_025777464.1, from coordinate 20,971 downwards.
ATTTAGAATTGTGGATTTATTCTTTCGGCAAATTGAAGTTCAACAACTGGTCTTAGCTTCTTAATTCCAAAGCGGGATGGACTCGTAGAAGTTTCCTCGTAGTAGACGTTTCACCTCGTACAATATTTATTTAGCAGACGCAGCATTTTCATTTCCTAAAGAGTGAAAGAGAATCTCCGTTGCAAATCCGCTTTTATATAAGTATAGTACCTGATTAAGCCGTATTTTTTGTGATGGAAATAATCATGGAGCAGCTTGCACGAAAATAGTCCAGTGGTGTCTGGTGCACCTGAATCGCCCCTCTACTCTCCGTGCGCAACTATGTTGCCATTTTTACGTTTATGGAGAATTACTAATACATCTCAACGTCTATTTCAATAAACAAATATCATCTTACTAATACCGTTATCAAATATATATTTTATTTTATTCATCTCTTTTTCATACAGTATTCTATGACCATAACCGGAAACAGCTAGTGGTCGGCAGCGATTTTGCAACACCGCTTCAAATGATTTGGACTGTTTTGGTGCAAGCTACTTTAGTACATCTATTGATAAAGGTACATCGGCGACAATTGTAAAACACAATTTTCTGTTTTATCTACACTATGAAACAATTTCATTTTTAAAATACGCTTTCTGTTAGAGCAGTTACCCACGTTTTAAAGTTCCAATTTATACATATTTTAAAATTCAATAAAGCTCTTTTTATCATAATATTTCACTCTCATATTTCAATATAGACAAATTATTAGTCATGTTACCATATACAATACGGGAAACTCCAAAAAACAAGTTTAAATACAAAACCAAAAAAATGGTTTTCCCTCTCTAACTTTATAAGCCCAGTTCTGCATTCAACCTATATTGGACCAGATGGCGTTTATCGAATAACTGTTGCTGCTGAATAGACATATTCGTCGGCTGTCCATATTACAGTCCTTTATAGCTGGTAGCGTATATCTCAGATCCCTTGCAGTAAAAGAACTGACACATTTAGTTATAGTTATTTTTAATATTTGATCCTGAAATTTATATAACGTTAAAATCATCTCAAGATCTATCCCCAACACATCTTATAAACAAACCGATTCATTAGGATGAGTTTCGACTTCCATAAGTTGCCAAAGTAGGACAAAACTATGCGTTGTGTTTACTTTCAGACATAAAAACATTGGATTTTGTGCACTTCAATTGTAGCCTTCACTAGATCCGACCTATTATACGAAACGCTAATATTAAATCATAGCTAAACTCATATTGGCCCATTGTATACTTTATATTAGAGAGTATTGCATTGTTCAAAACATTTAAAAACGGGTGTAGGATTTGATGCAACAACCGTTGTTCAGACGGGATTGAGAAACTGTGTATAATTCCTTTTATGAAGACATTCACTCAACTGTAGAAGGAATGTTAACTGGAATGGCGGAGCTTGCTGGAATGTCAGTGAAGATCTGTTCTCTTCAAAGGTATTTCATATTTCACCCCATTTTTAATACAATCTGCTAAGCTTTTTGTTCTCCAAAGGGATGACTATATTGCAATTGATGGATTTCTTCGGCATTTAAAGTACTTGGCTAGACCAGACGTAACATGACATTAGATTCATCTAATGCAACAAATTGTTATAAATCCTCCCAAACTTTGAGAAAAACTTTACCAAATTTGTGTCCATTCCATCAAAAATTCTGAACCTCATTTTGGAATACTATTAAATCATCCTTACACAAATATATAAGGTTAAAATCTATTTTCTATTGACATCCCATGTTAAAAGTTTTTTATATGCGGTTATTTTAAATTTTTAATAACTTAACAATTTATTAGAAGTATTTAATTCGTCTCTAGCGCAATCTGGAATAAAAGTAAGATGGTACCTTGGTATTTGTTATTTGCATGACTGCTATTGCTGATAAAACATTGATATTTATTTTGTTTTTTTTTTATTTAAATGTCGATGTGCGTTTCACCCTCTTTGGCGAACTTCAGCTGAAACATCATCCGTCTGCATGTGTGTGCATCTGACTGCACGTCTGCATATATATAATATATATATATATATATATATATATATATATATATGTGTATATGTGTGTGTGTGTGTGTGTGTGTGTGTGTGTGTGTGTGTTTGTGTGTCTATAAATATATATATATATATATATATGTCTCTACAATTAATTTGGCTGAGAACTAGTGAATAGATTACATTGGTCTTATGGGTAACCATCTTGGTAGCGATAAAATAGCATAGTAAATAAATGTATAGTCAAACTCAATTAACACATAGGAGATCCCAAAATGTGATATATTAACAAATGTAGGCCTGACGATCCTATCACATATTACATCATTATGTGGTTATTTGGTGAATAGAATTTTATTATTTAAACACTGATACGTAAACTTATTTAATAAACAAAATTTATCACGTGAAAATATATCTCGACAATGATTTCATCTGCAGACTTTAAATTTTGCATGAAGCCTTATTTATACATAGCCAAGAATTAGTTCTATGCTGGTACATGTCCAACCATGGAATTTTGATGAGTGCCGTTGAAGCCACCAAGAGAATGAAATCAGCTATAGATTTGAAATTTGCATGCAACCTCACCGAAACCTATTGCGACTCGTGGTGTGGCGTTTGTCTTTCTCGTTTGTACGAGTACAATAAATTGAAGTATAATAAAGTAATATGTAGATTACATGCAAACAGAGTTCACCAAGATTATATTTTGGTGCACTCTGTTGCAATTTGTCAAGTTATATTCGATCATTGTCTTAGTCAAAAGGATTAAAAGGGATTAATAATCATTTAGTCATTATTATTCAAATTATTTTACAGTTATTGGGTAAATACCAATAAAGAACATTCATACAATTTCCCTAACACTGTTAAAAGATACTTGTTTACTATTTACATATTCTAATTATATTATTAATGCGAAAGCGCCTTTGTTTGCTTCTTTTGCTTTCGCGCGTAAACTATTCAACCTATTGTACTGACATTTTACGTGGACATTTTTACGTGCCTGGGATGATTATAGGCCTATTCTTATTTTAAAAATCCTCCGGGCTACGCCCCACTGATCTTAAATGTAGCGAAAAATTCCATCTTTGGTCTTTAAGGTTGATAAATATGAATTAAATAAGCATGTCAAATTAACTGTATTGTATAAACATTGTTTATGATTTTCAATTCTTTTACATCTAAAGGGAGTATATTCTAATATAAGGGATATCTAATGATGATAGAAATAACAATTATTATTAAAGCCGTTTTAGATTTAAGTGATTAAGTCAGTACTCATCTACCTTAGAATATGTCCTAAAACATAGTCAGAAATTGACTCCAAAAACTCAGGCAGTCAGCAAACACTATGCTAGATGGAAGGTCGCTGAACTGTGCTTTTGATATAATGTACCAATACCAGTTCTAAATATGCAAAAATATTGTTCAGTTTGTAAAAAAGCAAAAGCGTAGTGTAATTGTTAATATAGTTTTTATAGTATTAGATCTTAATGCCAATATTGCTATCTAACTTTTATTATAAATCCAGACTTTATAAAACTCATCTGCGTTCACTTTTGACAGAAGTGGGATTCTCCGGTCTGTGATATATATTTCCTGATAAAAGGTAAAAGGAAATATGGAACAAATCATACTGAGAACAAGTAAATTACAATGGCCATAACTCTAAACTTTTGTATGTATTTTCTCGATCGTGACAACAAGGCAAACTCAACATTGGAGTTTGAAATATAATTCACTCGAACCAGCATAGTCATAAACGTGTAACACTTACTAAATTGTGTGCAAAGAGGCGGGTAACTACTAGCAGTGCAGATATAAGAGACGATGTAGTCTAACTTCTACTTTACATATGACGACTGTTATAAAACCTAAATTAGTTCTCTTTTAACATAAGTAAGCTTCTCAAAGCTGTGTATGTATATATGTGTTCTTGATTGGGAAAAATGCAAAATCAGATTTGAAACAAAAATACTGAGATCGGAATAAATTACAATCACCATAAATATACACTTTTTTATTGATCGTGGGGAAAATCCAAACTAAACATTGGCACCAGAGGCTTATAAAGCTGCTAAACTTGAGAAGTTACGTGCGAAGGAACGGGTAACTGCTAGTAGGCATGTCAAAACACAAACATGCCTTTGACATTTCACAAACTAAACATTGAAACAATCTCACCTAGTTATGAAACTGTAAAGAGAATACACACTCACATAATATTTATTAATTTTAAACTATAATCATTTTTTTATTTTATAATTCAAAATATTAGGTTACAAAAGTTGTATCAAAGAATTCCCATTAATTTAGTTAAAATAATCAATTTTATTATAATCCATACTCAAAAACAATCACTCATATTCCCATACAACTTCAAAATAACAATATTTCAAGTTCTAATAAACAGACATCGCAGAAGCGCTAATTAAACCTGGAGGATTTCACTACCACAAACCTAATTAATACTACAAGGTATAGGCCTAAGTACGCTACATCACGTGCCGTAAGAGGCTTAGCTGGGGCTGCATGCAAAATGTTAACTCTATAATTCATTTCATTCTCAAGATGTCCTATAGACAGATAGATAATAACAGTTGGCAATCCTGAGCAAATTCAAAATACTGCCCTAACCATTATTCACAGACTTGCAAAAAATTCATGCAAAGCAAACTTTCCAAACGTGTACACTGTTATTTCCGATAAAAAGCTGCTTGTTTCCCCAAGGGTTCCATTGCATCGAGCATGTTAGATTTATTGAACGAGTTTCAGACTCAGTGGGCAAGAACCGTCTGGTTAACGTGATATATACTGATGTTCAGAAAAACATTTCCCTGCGTTGATTTATCTGCAGTAATGAATTGTAGTACAACAGTTTTAGTAATATTTGTATTAAACCTTTTCTTGTAAAGTTTCAAAATTTCAGTAAATATATTTTACTAAAAGGACACAAGTATATATTTCACAACTAACACGTCGCTTCAGAGGTGGAACCCTTCTTTTCAGTGTAGACCTATTGTAACTTGTATTCTTTAGCTCAGTTTTAATCATAATTAATGTTTTGTTTTTGTTAAGTCCATGTTTTATAGTTAGTGTGCATAGAGTTAGCACATCATGTATTTTGTGATTCTTGACTTATGTGTCAACGCTCTGGTATTTTTTAATTGTTTTAACCTACATTTCAGTTATATGATAGGTTAATTATTGAGGAAGATTTCAGTTGTACAGCTTGAAATGTGGTGTTCCTCGTATGTTGTATCAGTGAATAACGGGAAACGTCCGGAAAAATCATGTTTACTTATATTTTTTTTTATTCATAACTATGAATTAAAACTTTGTTTCCCTATAAGGTGATTTTTGTGCTTTTCGAATTTTTTATTTAAAACTTTAGAAGTAATTATTAACACATTTCCTGATACTTATATATTTTTAATTCATAACTTAGTAAAACTGTGGGTAGCAAAGTTTCCCAAGAAGGCGATTTTTATGCTAATCGAATTTTTTACTTATAACGTTAGGAGCAATTGTTAACATATATATTTTATAACTAGAACGAACTGGCATCTCTGGTGGCAATATTGCAATAGAATAAATATACTGAAATTTCAAAAACTAAGTTATTAAAATATTAAAAGCTATTAGGATATTAAAATTATAAATTATTATCAATTTAAAACACATTATCCAATATACTAATATAAAATCTAATAAATATGTATAGATTATGGCTGTAGATTCCAGCAAGATGTCGGATAACAGAGGTAGGTGGAGAGGAATCGATTCTGTCTTCAGAACTACAAGTATAACGCATAGACACACCGTCTATAGAATGAGGTATTCAGAGAGTCACAGCATATACATGTAGAACAAACAAATCAGTCATTGAAAACAAAGTTAAAATACTCTTTTGTAGCTAGGCTGTTTAACCTGGATTATGCCTGGGCTGCTTGTAGGTGTCCATTTAAAGATAGGAAGTGTTTGGTCTTTAAATACATAGTTGTCAAAAATGACGAAAACTTGAAGTGTGGATTATAAAAGGGATACAAATGTATTATTATTTAGCTTCCAAAAGAGTTGGATAAAATAAAGATATAAAACCATATTAACAGTTAATGTGTACTATGTAGATTTCTGATTCAGTTAATTCATCATTTTTAGTTCTAGTTTAAGGTAAGAATAAGTTAAAACTAATAATCAAATTAAATTTATAGTAGTTATAGAACTAACTGTCTGCAGCTAATTTAATATATAATTTATTTCTGATTAATATATTTTGTTAAAATAATATTTTTTTTAAATATCATTTTAATTGAAAAAGAAATATTAAATCTGTAGTAATTAATTTGAATACTTTTATGCATTTAAAAATTGTCTAAATTTATTAGCATTAAAAACTTCTAATAATCTAGATTTAATAAACAAAACTGAACAAAGTCCAATAAACTAAAATCTTAATTTAAAATTTAACAATCATGTAACATGCGAATTGACATGCAATGCATGTCAAACAACTATATTGGAGAAACTGGTCGATCCCTCAAAATTAATAATAATAAACTTGTCAAAGCCTTGAAAACACAGTCGACAAACATATGCTGATCATTTAATTAATACTAGAGATACGTTTATGAATATTGAAAGCAATCTTTAAACTACTTCCATGCAAGTAAAGTATCCAAATGTCTACTCTAGAACATTTTGAAATTAAGAAAGTAGTTCTAATTCATGTTAAGTGAACAAATTATTTGCTTTTATTTATATTAAACCTAACCTACAAGTGCACCTCATGATGTATTAACTGAATATAATTAATATTTAATATTTTAAGGTGTTTTCTTTATTTTACTCGTATCATAAAATGATTTATATAAATCTGACCGCTGTAATACTCTATAAAATCGAACCGAATTTTAACACTGTTCTTGAAAGGAACGCAATCACCAGCAGCTGTTCACTGGTGAGCTTATTATGCCAATATTGCACCGCATGCAGGCAGTCACGTGATCTGGTTCATGAGTATGTACCTGTCCGGCAAGGATTCCAATATTACCGACCCACCTGACCGCGATGTGTATTAAACAGATTATATTTGTTTTTTGTTTGAGGTTTTGCAATAGATTTTGAGTTATAAGTCTATTTTAAATTTCACAGCTGTTTAAAATAAGTAGCTGTATACAGAAAAAGCAGAAAAGTTTTTTTAGTAGCTTTTTTTAGTTTTTAGTAAATTGTTTTTATCTTCACCCGTTTTTATTAGGGCCTGATTACAATATGTAAAGTTTCCAACTCTAAATGCTTGTAATTTGATGAGTAGTAACCTCAAACAATTTGTCTAATCTTTCTGTAATCAGGGAAGTTACCGTAATGAGCAACGAATTTAATATAAAATAGTATTTTCCAAACACAAAATCTATTGCAGCACCTTAATGTATTTGTATTGTTTAGTGATATATGTCGAAGGTATTTCGCTGAAACAAGTGTAGTACTTGGTATATGAATATGTTATACTACATCAACTATGCGTACTGATTCCAATGTTAGTCTTAGTGACACTAGTTACAATGTTACATTATACAAGGTTTTGTTTAAATAAAAAATAAAGTGGATATTAATTTGTGCAAGAAAAACTTTGTCAAACACTTGGGTTATTATACAAGAAGTATTGGGGATGAATATGCCCCATGCGATCCTGATAACATTTTATTAAATAATATAGCTGGGGAATCAATAATTATTATTAAGTAAAAGATATTATACAGTAAAAATAATTTAAAATCAAATTGTATACTTTATGCAAAGAAGAATCCAACGTTGTTTTGATGAATATTACAATATAACAGTAAAGGCTTTTTACTTTAATAAGTACTAATAATCTCCGCCCTAGCCTGTATAATGGAACTCTGCTAAGTGCTGGGTTTACATTTTGCTACTTACTCTACTACACAGCCGTTCACTACAGTAGGGAGCTGAAGGCAAAGCTTACATCTGTCTGAGGAAAAGTAGGTCCAAGCAGCGGACTTGACCACATTGTCTTTTCACTTTAAACAGAGCATTTTATATTTTATTTTTACAACATTTTAACACCAGCGGTAAAGAAAACTGTTAAAATTCATAACTTTTTCGGAAACACTCAGAAAAAGTGACACGTATGGTTTAAAACAACACTAACTGTGCCTCTTTATTATTAGAAATTATCATTAAAACGTAAGAAACTGCATATGTACAGTTATGCATTTTTTAATACTTAGTGTAATATTGTTAATTTTTATCAAATGTTTTTGTATGTTTTGGAGCAATATTATACCTAATTTAAAAAATTGCTCATTATAAACCTACTATTAGTAAATACTATTTTCTCCTTAGGACAATAAAAGGCTTTCATAAATTTGTGAATAATTATTTATATTTATTGTTTTGTTAAAAATATGTGTTAAGAAAAACATGTTTATTCTTGTATTAGTTACTAAAATGATATAATTTTTACTTTATAAACTCCAGTTTTGGCAAAACCGAGTTACAGTTTAGAATATCATGTGTGAGGTGTTTTGTGCTTTGCTCCGACCGATAAAGTTAGGAAGACAAATGAAGTTAAAGTTCCCTAATTAAATTCGTTAAAGTGTCTCGTGGGAGAGTGTTTTATCACCTTGAAGTCAGTTACTAGGCAACATCGCGCTTTATATCAGAACCGGAGAACAATTCACTTCAACATTTCACTATCTTGATCGAATTACAAAGGCCTTAGAAACGGATGGAGCTATAAACGTTTTGTACTTCTCTCCCTTTCACAGTCTTTATCGTTTGTAGGCTACTTGGTAAAGTGATTTTGTTATCGTTGCACTACAATGACGTTTTCCTAAAGTACAGACACATCCAAATCCACATATCTAAACAACATCAATAATATTGTGTAGTATTGTTGTATCCTGGATGCTGTCCTTCGTATATGCCGTCAGTGGTCCTCTTTCATACCTATGGGTAATCATGACTGATTAGGATATGTGGCTCGACGAAAATATATTAGGGACTAGCGTACATCTTCTGTCATAACTTGCATGTGTAAAAGATGTTATAGGCCTTTTAAAATATTTCAAAATCTGCTAGTGTTATGCTAATTTTATGTTCTTCCATTACATGTCAACTCACCTTCCATTACCGAGTTAATTTTTTATATTTCTGGTAATGTAAGTATTTTTTCGTGCCTCGTAAAAAATTAATACGAAGAATGCTTTTCTCAATTTTATTGGTTTTTATTGATCTACACGAGAAATCTCATTGATAGTAAGTTACAAAGAATAGTCACTTAAAAAGTAAAACTGCAATTTGTTCAAATGCTATCTAGTTATATTGTTTTTGTGAGAGTTTAATGCATGTTTAGTTGTAACATCGTAAACATATTTCTTAAAATTGGGACCGAACACAAAGGTCCAGCAAGTTGTATAGGCAGGTGAATCTAGCTATGCGATGTAGGTCTAAAGATAGTTTAGTTCTATAGAACAATGCAAATCTAGAGACCGTAGAAAAGGGTAGGCGAGTATTAGGTTAATCGAAATGCAGTCAGTGGGGGATAAAACTTTCCAGGCAGGCAAATCCGAAAGCGGTCCTTATTGGATAAGAGAGCCTTAAGGTCCGGCAAATCCTAGCGATGTGGTAAAGACATTTATCGACCGTTCAGTCCTGCTGTTTAAGTGGTAGATAAAATAATTTTATAGACATGTGAATCCTACTTTAGTGCATAGTGGAAAAATCGGTTTGCGCATGGATGAATAATTTTACTCACAACCATATTACTTGTTCCGATAATAAAAATAAAGAAACATGCAATTAAAGTTATATTTGAGTAAAAATAAATAGTTACTTTTAATTTAATAAATCTTGCTATGAAAAATAAATTTTAAATATCTGCTACAGTACAGATGATAAAAATGTAAATTAAATAAGTGCCCATTATTTTGATGTACATCAAATTTAAGATGCATTTATTGATACGGATTTTAATAACTTTTAAAATGCTGATGTTATTATGAATCTTTAATCGTCCTCATGTGAAATATTTCTTCCACGAGGATGGAAATGTTACTTTTTTTACTATTGAGATTTTAATTACTTTTTATTTTAATGATTTCAAAAATCTGGAATTTGTGAAGGGAATTTATAATTTTAAACCATTTAACTTGGTATTTTAAAATAATAATTCATCAATACAAATAATTACATTTGTAATACATTATAATGTAAAATATCCCAGAGAAACTGTTTTACAGTTTAATATATTCTATAACCTTACTGTAAGTCTCAGTATGATTCATTGCTATCGAGACATATTAAACACAACGGAGTTTAAATACACCAGAAATTAACTTTTTGGACGTTAAATACTTAATTAATATTAAAAAACTGCTCATTTCAAAAATTAAGCTTTGAATTTGTTGACATTTTGTCTAATTTTTCAGTATTTAAGAAGTACAACCTCCGAGACAAAAGTTTGAAAAAAATATGAACGGTCACGTTTTGTAAATTTTTTGCTACATTGGTCATGAATTATCCACGTAGGTTATACTATATTTTACATAAAAGTTTGTCCTTTGGCCAATTACACTCCATACCACCACCATAATGTTACATAATCTCAAGCGCAGACTAATTTAACAGATGTATAAACAGTAATGTTTCTAATAAATTCTGTATCAAAATAAATTAATATTAAAAATTACAGAGAAATTACTCATCAATCGATCAAGAAATATTCAACCTCTTTTTTTGACTATGTGAAGTGCAAGTTTATAATGGATAATTTATTATTATTACTAAAGATATAGATTATTATCGGTGGTAAATACCAAATGGTTTTGCCCAGATCTACAGGTACTTAAAATAAAGTCAGAATATCGATGAAAGTTATCATTGAAAACATAATTATACTCCGGATATCAGAAACTAATATATCCATTCATATGGTAGTAGAGTAAACAGCTTACTATAAACCACTACAGAACTGTTTAAACATGTCAATAATGGAACAGCTTTTTTAAAACCGCATTTATTTAGCTGTTATATAATACTTTTTTATACAGGATGGCATTTAAAAATGGGCTTGGAAATTATAAAGCTGACAGCACACTTTAAATTGCGAATCAATAATAGTTTTTGAAAAAAAAAAAAAATATTAAAATCAAACTTTTAACAACTGTCATCATTTTCAATATGAAGGTGTATTTTTCTTATAGAAATACTATATTTTAGTAGTATGACTTTGTTTCTTTCCCCCAGAACACGAATTTAAAATAGGGAGTCGTTAAGAAAAGTTACTGGACTCTAAAACACACAAGAAATGGCCAGGGGTCCCCCGTCTATAAATACAGCAGCCAATATCTGGTCCACGGTGATTAATTTGCGACAAGGCATTAATATGTAGTAACAGATCAAAATCCCGAAGTATTTACTTAATTACATTAAGAATTTACAGCCATCGCAATTAAGTATTTAAATAATTGAAGATTAGGTATACTATTGGGAATTTTGGTAAAACTATAAGGCGTTATAATTTATAATAAGTAAACAAAGAGGCCGTTTCAATTCTCTATCAACAATTTTAGTCATACTACTGAAATCATCCGAAAGTCTGCCTTTGCTATTACAGGTGCTATATTTTTCATTTATCTTCCTTCAAAAACACATTTTTATTGTGTGCTCAAATTTAATAAAGGCTAATATTTGAGGGATTTGAATATTGTTAATTTTTTATTTGCACACTACAACTTATGTAGAGGACGATTTGACATGTATATTCGTTAATGTAGTAGCAAGCTTGAATCTCTATACAGGCATCACCGAGTACGATGATGGAGCACGTCACTTCATGGGATTTGGCTAAGTGATAGTGAAAATAGCGCATTGTTGTTATAGGTAATTTTGACGGCAAGTAGAAAATCGCAGAATAATAAGTTTGTAAGTAAACTGAAAACAGTTCTATGTAGTTTCAACATTTATCGTAGTAACACATGTACTTATAGGTTTCAAACTTTGCATACATCATCAGTGAAGGCTGCTACGTAAAAATTGTTGTTTCATACTCCTTACTCTGTGGTTCTAACAACTACACCTATTATATAGCCTACAATTACCTTAAAGTAATTATGGAGAAATCATTTAAATGTTTGAAAATTCTATCGTATTACTCAGCGTCTTCGAGCTGTAGAACAAATCATTGTTATATAAACTTATGTACTATCACAGTGATAACACAGCTATTGTTATATTAATAAAAGATCCACTAGGAAAGTGGGTTTAAACTTGTGATTAATTATTGTATTGAAACAGATTGCTTGAGCTCTGGGATCACTAGACGTTGTGGTAAATTAATGATTCAGAGTTGACCAATGTTCCGGCAAGATCTTGTATAAACAGCGGTGAGTGTTGTCTACCCGTGTGTCTTCTTGGAATCTCTATATTCGAGGTACGTAGAGCTGGTCAAGCTACAATGCAACCTGTACGTTTTCTTTTTTTTTCAAAACAAGTTTTGGAACAGGATATTTTCATATAATTATTGCTATGAAAAGAGTGTTTCATAAAGAATAATTTATTGTTTTTACTGCTTTAAATTAGATCAAGTATTGTCAACTCACATCACATTAAGAGGTATAAGAATTTACTTTGTGAAACATGATAATATTTATAAAAGAATTGAGCCACTTTTGAGTAAAAGTTTGAATCCATATTTTCAATTAAGATGAAATCAAAGATACAATACATAAAATAGATACGTGGTAAATGTTCAACTTAAGTTTCAGAGCTTCGTTATGTGTAGCATACTTCAAATAAGATCCATAGAGCCAGTGTTATCGTTTAAAGCTTCTTTTCTGCTTGGAGAATTGAATCAAGAAGGCACAGATGATCATTGATTGCACAAGACGGTGTTATGGACCCTTTAACTGTATCGAGTAGTAATAAAAACCACATTACAGGGCTCAACCTTCATCAATACGGGGATTTACAGGCAGTCTGGAGCTGCAGTTACACTCTGACGCACGGTCGACATTAGCGGTAAGCTTGTCGGTAAATTGTGTCAGCAGCTGAGTGGTTTGGTAAACCTGAAACTGCTTTTACCTTAGCTTCTCTTATATTACTCTATGGTTAATCACTGGATGACCAAAGATATTCTTTGTGGTGGCTTTTACAGTATCAAGATGAAACAGCTCTTTTACCCTACTGAGTACACGACAATTTAAGCATCAATTACAGAAATTAAAAGAAGAACGGGATAATAATGGGAAAGTAATGGGAATACAGGTGCTAATTACAGTATTGACCTGGTTTTAGTTGGAAAACTAAACAGGGACAACTAAATAAATTGGATGTGGGGTTAGGAAGACTAAATACGTTATCCTACATAACCTTCATATAAACTCCGTGTTTTTCTATCTTGTTTACCCCACATAGAACTATGCAGGGATAGTTCAAAGTTCAAAAATATCCGGACTAACTTATAGAGTATTGCATCAGAAATACCTAACTCAAAATATATTATGTATAATAGATGAAATGAAATGTTAATATATAATTGTGCCCACACTCCCCAAAATTTGTCATTTTTAGAGCAAATAAATATTTTAAAATATAGACTCCTTCTTTCCATATTACCCTCTTTTTTGCGGGCCCTAGGAAAAGGAACCGAGTAAAAAAACTAGAGGTCCCGTCAATTTATCCAGCTCTAAAATTTAGTCCAGTATATAATTTAAAATTGGAAAATATTTAAAATATTCCCCATTATAAAAAGAACTATTTGCTCTTAAACTTGCTTGTACAATCAATAACGTACGTAAGGCAGCATTTCCAAAGAGAGACATCGATTAAAGAGAAAGTTCCTTCGATTTAAATTGTTGTGTGATTAAAACTTTGTTGTAATATGCTGAACAACACACAATGTAACCTCTGTACTTTCAAGTTTGTAATGGTGAAAACACTGAGAGAAACGCCACCAACCTTTTACCCACTTCTACCACAATGTCCTTCAACACTCTTTTCTACAGGCCATCTCGTGATTAATTCAGCAAAGTAAATCAATATGAAAGTATTTATATCATACTAACACTCTAATATGCTGCGCCAAGAACAATAAAACTTCTTGCACACTGAAGGTTGAACTAATGAAAATACTGAGAGAGATAGGCCACCGAGATGTACCATACTTCAGCAACATTAAACTTGAAAATTCCTTTCCCTAAGAGTTATCTCATGATAAACTAAGGAAAATACATAGATATATTTATATCCATATTATTGCTTTGAATTATTTACGAGTACTTCATTTACCTTAATCTACAAGTACCTGATGATGAATTCGTTGAATTCGAAATGTACATTCTACAAAATAAAATAAATAAAATTGTTAAAATGTTTATTATTGTATATGTATATCAATGCGCAAAGAAAAATAAAACCTCCTACATGCTCAAGGTAGTGCTAATAAAAACGCTGAAAAAAGTAGTACCACCGAGATGTTCCTGACTTGAACTTGACCATTGATGTCTTCACATGCCATCTAGTGATTAATTAGGACACGTAAACAATTATAATTATACTATATTCTTGACAGAAACGAATTTTTTTCAATTTAACATGTGACGATGACAAAATATATCTGCATCGATCCTGACAGCACTTCGACATGTAGCAACTTCTAAACATAGAAGGCCATTCCTCAACTTTGTCATTAGAAACTATAAGGATCCATGGCTCTTGAGTACTATTGAGTGTTGACATCCACAACTCTGACCAACTTTGTTACAGTTAATGGTTACTTTCTAACTTTTAAGGTATCAATTTCTTTCCTTTATTAAGTTGCATAGACTTTAAAATCCTTTCACAGGATACTGGAGTTTTAAAAATACTTAACCATCTACTTTGGAAGTAGCAATATTTAAAACAATTATTTATAACATCAAAAGTAACCGTTAAAAGACATTTTTCAATCTATATAATATTTTTTTTCCTTTTTACCAGCAGCTCTTATCTTATTCGGATATTGTTTTTGAGATGAAAATATTTTGTATTATAAATAGATAGTGGTATTATTTTGTAAACGGATGTTCTGAGGTACTTCGTAACAGTACAACACACTAGGATTTTGGTTTTTATTATTTTCAGAAGAATATACTTTTTTTAATAAACAAAATTATAATTTGTAAATAAAATGGTTAGTAAACACAAGTATTATTGTGTTTTTCCTTTTTCTTACGAAAGATAGTTAGTTGAATTTTACGGAACAAAATTACTGTACAATTTTAATTCTAAAATATGTGATAAAACCGTGTACGAGTTTCTGCAGATCTTGAGTGAAAAACTTATGTGTGATATGCACTTACGATTACTGTATGTGGAGAAGAGTCTGCTGCTATTGAATTTTTTAAAACAGTTCTGTGTCAAATGTCGCGAGGGAAACACGTTCTCTGCCACGTTATGCAGCGCGCTGTCTGTAATATACGGTACAGTATATGGGCGCTGTATCCTGTCGTATTTGCATACGATATCTGTGCACTTTGATGTGCTCAATGTCCTGTATATATCTCCCTTTGACAGGATATAAACCCACTCTGCAAAAATATTATGCGAGAGTAAAAAGTAAATTTGTCGTGCAAACCGGCAAAAGCCTTTATGAACTAGAAGTTTAAAAGGCATATTTAGAAATTAGTAACTACTTACAAAAAAGTTTAATAATGTAATTAAAGCTTAAATGTCTACATTCATTAGGATTTAAGCGTGTCTGTTGTCTAAGTAGTTCAGGTTATCTATCTCTTTCTTTTTAGTGTCTCATGTAACTTCCCTCGCAAATCTCGAGCTAACGTATATAATAAAAGTAAAATAGTAAAATATTCAAATAGCTGTTGAGAATATATGACCACACGTGTAAAAAGATTCAAAGTAAAAAATATTTTATTCACATAAATAAATTATACACATATTGTGCACTGCTCCCAAGAGCCTAAAGGGCGCGCGTGTGTAAACTTTAGGCAAATAAACCTTTTTCGATTTTTTTACTTCTATGGCAGGCTCATAATTTTTGGGTTTTTTAAAAAGTTATTTTAATTAACTTATCAATACTATACATTAATAACTCCCCAATTCAAAAAAAAATCTACAACATCAAATTCACCGGTACAATCAAACTAAAATAAAAACAGCATTTGCTGCGCTTTGTAATTGTATAAATAAATAACACATATATTAAGTTCTAAATATGTATAAATGTATATACACATTAACACAAGCACTTGCTTATATAGGCTTACCACTCATACACAAAACCAAATTTGTTTGGTTTGGCTGACACAGATACTCTTTTTTCCAGAAGTCTTTTGTTACAATTTGTTAAATTTTTTCATTCCTATCTGTACGAAGGACATCTATAGATAAGCTATAGATTTTAAAGCTTGCAAGGAACTTCAGCCAAGCTTAGTGTGGTTGTCTGAAGTAGTTCTAATGTTAGTGCGGACAGAACAGTGGAAAGTATTTGGAAGCTAATTTATGTACAATGAAGTTTATTTATTGTTTAAGCAGTTGAATTAGTTTCATTAGCTGGCACCTGTGCTGTTTTTGATTATTAAATTTTATTTATGTGTTTGTATGGTTTTATGAACGTCACTGTCTTATGTTATTCCTTGCTACATTTAGTTGTTAAATTTGATTGTATTGTTATTATTTATTTGATCATTCAGTTTAGTATTCTAAATCCAAATTAAGTTTTAACAATAGTAGAGAATGGACTCTATTGGATGTCTGGGAAAATTAAAATAACGCATATATAGGTTTTGGCTTTTATAATTGACGAGTCTTAAAATCCTATTAATGATTGAATATTTTTGTAAATGTTCTAACGTTGTAATGATTGTAAGTTAACTCAACCAGTTGAGGGAAGAATAAATGTAGTCGTATTGTGTTGAAAAATTTAAAAAAATGATAAATGACATTGCTTTAAGAGCGGTATGAGATACGGTCCCCATAATACTAGGAATTGAAACATCTACAACCGACATGAAGAATTACAATTGCGATGAAATATTATAAAGGAAATTCAACTTATCAAGTTCTGTTTTACAACTAAAAAAAATTAAGTAGACTTCTAGCATACGAATTGTGGTTTATTGTCAATAATAGAACTTTATAAAAAATCACTTTATATATTGTTTGCTCCTTTTGTAGGACGGTGTAGGTCAATACAAGAATCTTTGGAAAAGACAAAAGATTTGGCCTATTTTACGGTTTTCTGGTTTTAATGCGATCCTGGTGAATCATATTAATCAAGATAATTAAACTCATAACTCTTAGCTTACACATCATTATCATTTAAAGACTGTAATGTTAAACATAAGCATGATCTCAATTAAGTGCAACATGTAATTAACGCATCTTAAATAGTACGCAAATCTGTTTGTTTGCTTTTGAATTCCTTTATGGCTCTCAACTATGCATGCACTGTTGTAAATTTTGATTAAGATTTTGAGCCCAGTTTTATTTGTTTCGCTTTTAATGCGTATCGCTGGTATTTCTTTTTAGTCTAATAAACTGTAATTTATTGTTGACTATAATGTGTTGTAAATAACATTATAATCACTCTTTTGACAATCAGGAAATTGTTACATTCATAGTACTAAATACTAAACACAGTTATAATCATTATATTTCTATTAAACAGTGTATGTACAATTTTTACGAAAGTCTTTTATCATTTTTATATAATTAATTAACAGTACGGTAGACTTTCAACCAAATTTTAGTTACTACGGTAGAGCTTATACGAGCACGAATGAGGTTATGGTTCAATGAAGTTTCACGACCTCACCGTAAACAAGAACCACAGATTGCGTCAATCCCTGGGGAAGCTTCAGCGCAAACCTCGGATAACAATAACGTTGTTAGGGTAGTTCCGTTTTGTAGCCGAGGGACCAAACTCTGGTACAGTTCTTGTTTTTAGTTGCGAATTCAATCAGTAGTACAGCCCTCCAGTTGAAATTGATATGACCATGAAAATATTTATCATACTTTTTTCTTTAATTTTAACTATTTGAAAAGTATTTTTGAGTATTTGAAAATTAAAAAAGAGTTTTAAAACTCTCCAAAAATTTTCTAATATTAGCTACTTCGATGTCAGAATAAACTTTAAAAGCTTCTAAATATTGTTTATATTGGATGTGCTGGAAAACTCAAATTTGGGTACGATTTTAAGTAAGTAATTTTGCTCGAAGCCAATTTTAATTATTTACGTATCTTAATATTAGGAAAATGTTTAAAAATATAACGATAAAATGAGCCATAGCTGTACTCAGGAACAGGAAAAATATACCTTAAAATAAAATGTTGACTTTAGGCCCTACAGTGCAAAAGAAAGCAGCGTATAAACTACTACACATTACAAGAGCTCTGATGCAACACTTAGAAAAACTAGTGTGAGTGCACGGTCAAGTCCAATTATATGAAGTGGTTGAAGTCTAAAAATAAAATATTCTTGTAAAGTAAGAGGGAAGGTATTAAATAACCACTGTTTTAATAGAGTGAATAGCTCTGAATTTTCAACAACATTGTCCTTTAGAAGTTTATTTTTGAAGGCATTTCCTGATATTTAGTGTATAACTGAAAAATTTAAATGTACAGAAAGGAGAACTAGTAGTATCTGGTATTGTTTAAATTCTATAGATAAAAGATTCGCTTATGAGAAGTCCGGGGAAAATAGTTTTTCTTGAAACTATCCAATCAAATCTTGTAGGTT
Source organism: Homalodisca vitripennis (assembly GCF_021130785.1). NCBI lineage: Eukaryota > Metazoa > Arthropoda > Insecta > Hemiptera > Cicadellidae > Homalodisca > Homalodisca vitripennis. The sequence continues at coordinate 2,178 of NW_025777464.1, read as the reverse complement.
GTAGATGGAAAATAATCATTACCTGTTAAGGTTCAATTTTTATGAGTAAATATTCCAGGAAACAACTAATGAACGAAGGGACTTCAACTTAGTCCTTGGGTGAAGCACACAATATAAGTTATCTTATAGACGCTTTTTTGTCTTAATTTCCAGTTCTCTAGGCTATATCAGAAAAACAAACAATACTATCCGATAATACTAAATTTTCACAGATAAAATATTCCAGTAAAGGAAGGATGAAGTAGGATATTTCTATCAAGCAGTTCACTCTAATCTTTCCCCAGATTACTTCCTTTGAATCCACAGTTTTTCCATTTTTCAGGCTGTGTGTTAACGAACGTATACAGATAGCCTGGTGATATGGATAGACTAAATGGTATCCACTTCAGTCAGATTGTATACTAATTGTGAATCACAAGGTTTGAGATACATCTCATAGCACATCCAGAAGATATTATTATACTCTCCTTTTAATGTAAAGTTCACTCATTAAAATATTTGATTATAGGAATAACTTGACCTCACAAGCTTACTTGATAGGGGTTTTAAGAATTCAGGTCAAATCTCGAAATTTGAGTATTGCAGATTTAGCAGAATTAAATCCGAGAGGGATAGTATTTCATGAGTTTACAATTCTGCGGGAAGGCAAATCGACGATCATCGTCAATGCGTATGAATGTAGCTTTAAATGAGCCGCCCAAGCAAATCATGCTATTTGATCAGTTCCTATCAATTTTATTGTTGAGGTATGAATGGCATGAGAGTTCACAATTTCTTATTTGAGCAAGAAATATATTATAGAGTAGATCTCCTAAATCATATTTTGAAGGAAAGAAATGTTAAACGAGTTCACGCGTTTTCTTTTTACTCAAAACGTATTCATCCTTCCTTATGTCCATAGAAAAAAAAATTGTGTAATTGCCTCCTGAAGTGAACAAGAGAAACCAATCAAACGCGTTTACTCAGTCGGCCCAATAATAATTATTATTCAATTCCTACGCTGTTAATCTTAATTGATACAGGACTAAAATCTAATTTACAGGAATTATAATTTTTAGTGTGTTGTCATGTCAAATTCAAAAAATCAAAATACTTTATTCATTAAACACAAAACAAATAACAATATACACTTCCATAATTTCTATGAATATAATTCCCCATATTAGAACTATAGGTCTGTGTAAGGGGGAATAGTCCATCAAATCAGTCCTTTTGTTTCATTTTACATTTGTGGTACCATAAGTGTAAACATAAAAGATTTACAAAAGAATAGGCTTAAGATTGTACAAAAAATACATTATTGTAAAAATTGTGTATATATATATATATACTTACTATACATGATACGCATACATATGCATACACACACGACACACACACACGACACACACACACACACACACCACACCGGGAGACGACACACACAACACACACACACACACATCTCCTATACAGTTTAGGCACCGCTTAACCACCATATTACTATTAGAGGGATGATAAACAATCCAACAGCAACCACCACAACCTCGATCTCCATAATAATAATTCCTACTTACACAAAATTCCCAAATAATTTTTGCTATTAACAGGCTTCTTCTTCGTAATTTATTAGTAACTCGAACCGAATTCAGTGCCTCCTTGCAGCAGCATCACACCAGGCTGAGTCAACCACCGAACACCCACCCTACGCCTTGTACTCGGCTTACACTTCCACCCTCTGCCCTCCAATATGCGGTTCTGGTAGATTTTGTATAAAGTACACGAGCTATGTAAAAAGAGTTAAATATTTTGTCTATAGAACAGTTTTGGTACTTTGGTATCTGAGTATGCCAAACTGTAATTCTATTATCTGGTAAGTATAAGTTGTGGTGAAGCGCTATGAGAATTAAAATCCTTACAAAAAAAATTAAAATAAAATTGGTAAAGTAAAAAATTGGTTGTTTATTCATAACAACCACTGTGCTAATAATACATTTAGACACAGTCTATTAAATTGTGCTATTGAGAAGAAGTAAAGAATTAGTTTTTAAAAAACTAAATATTATTTTCAACTAAAAATATGATTGTTTTACAGATAAAAAATGTAAGTTGCATTATGTAAGCCTCAAGTTTAGCTCACTAGTGTGAGACAATATCGGGCTGTTATTTCATATAAACATCCAGCGCATATCCTTCACA